>NC_056615.1:13790163-14090163 GCF_018340385.1 Cyprinus carpio | reverse complement strand
TGTTACTCCAGTCTTCAGTGTCACATGATCCTTCAGAAATCATTCTAATAGGCTGATTTGGTGCTCAGTGAAATTTTTTTTTTTTAATTCAATGTTGAAAACAGTTGTGCCAAATATTTTTATGGAAACCATGATACTTTTTTTCAGGATTCTGAAAGAAAGTACAAAGAACAGCATTTATTTGCCATAAGAATCGTTTGTAACAGTAGACAATTTCGAATCAATTGAATGTGTACCTGTTAAATAAAACTATTGATTTCTTGCATGTCACCTCATTCTCCTCATAATTAGTTCCACTTATACAATTAGAGCCCGGTACTTATTTAAATGAGTCATGAACTGCCTTTGTTTTTTTATTTTGTACTGTACTGTTCTCTGAGGTCCACTTATAATGTTAGCAAGATTTTCACATCAAAAAAAAAAATCACAATTTAGAAGTCATAGGCTGTTTTCTGTACTGTTTCTAACCCCCCTCATCAGAACGCTCTGTATGAAAAGGCGTGGGGGGTTATAGACGCTGAAATAAACGTCCACTGTTATGACTGGCTAAGAGTTGTGTATGTTTGACAGTGTACATTCCTCATAGATGGATGCTGCTGTGATTTAGATCAAAAACTCATAAATAACTCAATCTGTAAGAAGAGACAAAGCAATAGTGACATAATGAAAACAGTTATTCACACTTGTGTGGTGCAACATTACTGTCAGATACAATATAGCCGGCAAAGCATTGTCTTTTAGTTTCAATCTTTTCGAAAATCCTGTGTCAAATTGTTCCTTGTTTGTAAATGAATCTGCGGTAAAATGAAGTGAACAAAGGACAAAGTTCAGTAACCGTCAGCAACTGTTTTCATTACGACATGGCCTGGATCTTCATTAAAAATAAAGCATACCCTGTGCGTTCTCCTCTCTCATAAACACTACATGCGCAACTCGGTGAGCGGAGCTAAACAGGCAGTGATGTAGAAGCAGGCATTGATCTTCTTCTGCAGAGGCGGTGCTTATCCACACTATTACATCATGAAGAACATCCAAAAAGCTGACTTCAATATAAGCTGTTTTTAGACTAATGACAAACTTTGTCTGAAACTTACAGGATGTTTTTATAATACAATGATGTCAAAAGATCAAGGGAATTTTGGTTTCTCAGTTTATGACCCCTTTAACAGATATGAAAACAGGCATCTAGATTCTTCCTGATGTTTCGTTTTAAGTGTCAGTTTATGACCCCTTTAATAGAAATGAAAACAGGCATCAAGATTCTTCCTGATGTTTCGTTTTAAGTCTCAGTTTATGACCCCTTTAACAGATATGAAAACTGGTATCTAGATTCTTCCTGATGTTTTGTTTTAAGTCTCAGGAAGTCTTGCCATTCTTGGTATAGAGACACAATTGTAAGGCTGTTCTATTATCGTTAAATGTGTGTTACAAATAAATTGTTGCTTATAAAGAGGCCATTTTAAGACGATTCAGTGACGCTATCTGTGCTGTGAAAGCCCAGCATTCTCATATGAAACATCTGCTCTGAACATCTCCATTCAATCTCAGCATTAGGCACAGAGACAATGCTCAGTTGTTTTTCCATGTTGGATTGATTTTTCATCTTTTTTTCCCTTTTTTCTCCCCCTCTTCACTAAGGTCCGGTCCAGGCAGCTAGTAAAGCCTTCCCCGGCACAGGCCCCTTAAGACAAGACTCTTTCTGTTGAGCATTTCCATGGAAACCAAGCAACTAACTTGAGGAGGAACATAAAAACTAGCTTTTTTGGAGAACGGAGGAACACCTGCCACCTCTGCAAATGGAGGTTCGAACACACAGCGCTTTTTACACATCGTACAGAACACACTTTCACTGGTTCTCAATGAGACCCTCACATCTGTTATCACTTACATGAATAGCCATTTATCAGTGATTTGTTAGGAGACTGCGCGCAAGCGGAATAAACATCGTAAGGATATCCCATAGATCTCAAAGCTTTCACTGTCACAGCGGAGAATCAATGCTAACGCTGTGTTTTGTAGCCCATGTGAATTTATGTTTTAGCAGAAGCTCTCTCAGCACAGGAAATTGCTTATATTGTGATGATTACATCAGCATTTGAGGCTAAACACAGTATCAACGTTGCATTAGTGCTGTTTAAACATGAAAAACACAGCCAGTCCATACTGTGCTGACTCATGCGTATCTGGCGTTTTTCAGGGGGACTGTAATGACACAAACAGTGACTGAAATTTTCTGCTTATCCTTCCCCAAGCACTTCTACCACAGACCCGTGACGAGGGGCCTTTAAGGGTCAGCACATCGCTTGGCTGTGAGCAAAGAATTCTGGAACGTATCAAGAGCTTTCTTGATTTGTTCATTAACAGCATTAATCATTAACTGAGGTGCCTTTGTCCCAGGCCAGCTGTCTACTGTTTATTCGGCTCCGAGCCTTGGGTTAGCAGAGCTCACACAGAGCTGCCCCTTTAACTTTATAAACTGACAGCTGCTCCTCACATTCATGTGAAAATGAAGCACTGTTCCAAAATCAGGGCATGTTTGGAGAAATTCAGTGTACTGTATATCATTGCATGTGTGAAATACTGTGAGAGTTCAACTGGGGGTCAGTTAGGGTGACTCTCAAACTATTGTGTACAGAGAAGTGAATATTAGTCATTAATATCACTGAATTTTACCTGTATAATAAGTAGGGTTGGCTTAAAAAATATTATCTTTTGATTAATTATGAGTTTTATTAGAAATAATTGCAAAACATGTCTTTCTGTTGAGTTTACCTCAATGGTTACATGTGATAAAATACGTAGTAAATAGTTTGATCCGATTCATAAATAAATAATACCTCTTGAGAACTGGTTCTTTTTATTGATTTAGAAGCATATAGCTGAATGAATCTCATTCCTAAACAAATGACTCTTTGGGTAGGTATTTTAATGATTCATTTAAACGGACTCATGAACTCACTTGTTATATAATTGCAATTGAACGGTATAGTTTAAGCCTTGTTGTTAATTTTTAAAATTAATATTCTTGTAGTGTCGCCACAAAGTTAAAAGGTTCTTTTTTTAAAATGACATCAAAAGCTGAGAGATCATTTCTTTCATATGCAAGTGAGAAGTTGTGAAGCAGAAACGAATGAAATTAGTGTGTACCAATACCCAGCCGGCGTCATAACTTTTGCTTCCATTTGCGTTCATATTTCGATTCAGTACTCCTGTTTATTTTAAGGTGAATATTTTTATCTATTGCATTTTACAGTAGGCATTTATATGCCACTTGTTACATTAGTTTTGCAGAGTGCTGCTGCAAATATTTACTTAGAAGCAACCAACACAGTGAAGGAAGTGTGTTGGTGTCATTTTCTTTGTGTAAGATGAGTGCAAGATATCCGATGTTGTCGCTTAGCAACAGCTTTTGCTTGCTTTGTCAACAACGACATTCCAGTGGAAACTGTGGTGCACATCATATTCTCACTAACTTAGTGTTATCGCTTTGTCACTACCCATATTGTGCAACATGTCAAGTAACCAAACTGTATAAATATTGTAGTCATAAATTCATATAGTCTTTCATGATTCCGTCCTTTATGTATGCCATAAAAAGAAATAAAGGATTGTTTTATCTTAAAGACTTTGATTGGGTCTTTGAAGGTGCCGCTAGCATTACTTTGATTTAAATTTGCATATAAATCATTATACAGTGACTACTTTCATTATGGATTATGCAGTATCAGTTTTTTTTTCCAAACATTGTGCTTTCAGACACATGAGACTTGAATGATTTACTTGAATAAGGTTTAAGAGCTCTTTAAAAAAAAATTAAAAAATAATAATAAAACCACATGTTTAGAAATCTATCATATTTACATGAATCAGGGTTGTGTTAACTGCGGAATGTAACATTGAACCTTTTGGTGAAGCAATGTGTGCGTGTGCAGTTGAATAACTCCCATCTGGCTTGTCTTTTTGAATAATTTGGTGACAGAGTTAACCACCTGATCCAAAATACCTCTGGCTCTTTCTATCTGGCAGCTAACGCATGTGTCTGTACAGCATGCTGCATATTTGGAAAACCATTTCTTTAGATTACATCACTTAAGTGCAAACTTGTCCTGGCTTCCCTCTGAGCGTGTTCATCATCTCTTAATCCACTCAGTCTGTGAGGGTGGAGAACAACACGTGAGTTGTGTGAATGCCTGTGGGAGGTCAGGTGGGTAGTTGTGCTGTGTTTACCACAGCTGAGCAAAATTATTTGACCTGACAAAATGATTTATAGCAGCTGGAGTTCTCAAATCTCAGTTACCTCATGAAGACATGACCTGTTTTACCTCTAGTCTCTACAATATGAGATCATATTGTGGCACGGTTATTTGGAGAGACTATGATTGCATGTCTTACTCTTTCAAATGAACAACGATTCTGTTTGGGATGAATAGAGTGATGACACTAGAGGCTGTGTGTTAGTGATTTTGTCACGTTTCTTGGTTTTACAGAACAGCTGCGACAGCAATAGGCTATAAAAGACACCCATTGTCAAGTGTATTTATAATTATACAACAGGTATGGTCCTCAAATTTTATTGGTCAAGTGCTGTTCCAAGAGTGCTGATATATAGTCTAACTCACTGTTTATCAGCCTGTCTGTTTATTAGATTTTTCTTTCTATGTCGGTATGCCAATAGGTGGTGACAAGTGTTTGTTCGGAATTAGATTTGTGCCAAAAAAATGAACTAAACAATGTTTAACAAAAAGGAAACTTACTAAGAAAGTAAGTTCTGTTAAGAAAGAATGTAGTTTATTTGAAAACCGTGTTAGCACAAATCTAATTCCATTCAAGTGCCTGACTTCTTGACTGAGTCATTAGTTCATCTGATCCTAAAAACACTCATTTATTCAGGAAAGATTAGCAAGCAATTAAATCATTTACTTAACCGATTGGTTTAAAAACACGGATTCAAGATTCACGTATAGTTGTACAACAGGCTTTACAGTGCAATGGCATTGGTTGGTTCGTTAAAGGGATAGATCACCCAAAAATGATAATTCTGTCGTTACTCACCCTCATGTCATTCTAAACCCATAAGACCTTTATTCATCTTCAGAACAAAAATTAAGATATTTTAGATGAAATTAGTGAACTCTCTGACCCTCCATAAACGATAATGGTGGAGGACTGTCAAGGGTGAAAAGAAATCGTTGAATAAAGTCGTTATTTTTGCTTTCTTTGCACACAAAAATGTATTCTCGTAGCTTCATAAAATTCAGGTTAAACCGGTGATGTCACATGAACTATTTTAATGATGTCCTACGTTTCTGGGCCTTGACTGTGGTAGGATCCTTGCTGCCTATAGAGGGTCAGAGAGCTCTTGGATTTCATCAAAAATATCTTAATTTGTGTTCCGAAGATGAATGAGTCTTACAGGTTTGGAACGACATGAGGATACGTAATCAATGACAGAATTTTCATTTTTGGATGAACTAAACCTTTAAATTACCGACTTTTAATAAAAAGGAAAAGGTAAAATGCAGTACACAATGACTTGTTTTTTTACCATTCACTGAGGAATGAAACAAGTTACTGTCTTTAGGAGAGACTCACTGAATCATTCATTCAACAGAGTCGTTCAAAAACACTGATTCATTCAGGAAAGCCTGCTGCAACTACGGAGTAAAAATAGACAAGCATAATTCATTTTATCATTTTGTGAGCTGCTGTATAAATGCACAATATATTGCTTGATTAACATTTATTGGCATAAACCGTTTTGCTGCCAAGTTATGTAGTTTCTAACTAGGTTATACTTGGCATATAAAATCATGCTACACAGTGGCTTCGAACGTGGCTCAGTTGTTTAGAATTTAAAGTCGGCTCAATATAAGTATTCTAAATGCTATTTTCTAAAATCTAAGAGCTATGTGATCTAGCTGTAGCAAAAAGGGGTTTGGAATCGAATACATGATGAGGAAAGCCAACCGGTCTTCACGCTGTCAAGCTGACCAGTCTTCTGGGTTTCTCCTCTCTGTGGAAAGCAGAGCAGACCTAACAACAATGACATCATTTGAGATCATAATGTGGCACTTTAAAACTCTCCAAAAAGCTCAGTTCTACAGACTTACAGCCCAGAAATGTCAACGCTAAATACTTTAGGGAACTGTAAAAAAAAAAAAAAAAAAGTTAGGGATCGGTGCAATAACTGAAAGCTAGGGAATTAGTCCTGCATCTATTCTGACTTTTGTTCAGGAATTCTAGAAGATATAAGGCAAAACTGCTGGGGTCAGGCAACATGGTAATGCTCAGCAGACTTTTGAGAAGGCCTTCTTGGAGAGAGCGTGGCGCTGCATAGCAGAGTGCAGGATTTGACATCCTTGATTTCCTGTCACTGGCAGTCACATGCCGAGTGTGTGGGCGAGATAGCTGAGTGAAAGTGGAATGCGTTAAAGAGGCGAGGCAGAAGTGCAGACGTCGCAGTCTCTCTCACTCTCATACACATAGACACTACTGTTCTGACTGTCTGAGCCGTTAGCAAGTAAAGAATGTGAAGACGTTTTCAGACAGAGCTGTGCAACAAGTCATCAGGGCGGGCAGGCTGAGGCCAAGTACTTAGAGAATGAAGGAAATGTGCTTGATGCGAGGAAAAGAAATCACTCGAGGAAAAGAAATGACACACATTCATACTTGAGTAATTAATCTATACTGTGTATAATATACTACTCCCATAGTATGCAAAACAATAAAATAGAGTCTCTAGATGGGATGGTAGGAGGCGGAGCCAAGCTACCAAAAATTAGATAGATAGATAGATAGATAGATAGATAGATAGATAGATAGATAGATAGATAGATAGATAGATAGATAGATAGATAGATAGATAGATAGATAGATAGATAGATAGATAGATAGATATAGTGTGTTATTAGTGAGATGAAGTTCAATGCCCAATGCAATTCAGTCTAGAGACTAGTTTTCCCTTCCTCTCTCTTTCTGTATATGTTGTTTTTCAACTGTATTTATAAATGAAGTCAGTCTGAAATGCTTTTAAAATGCGGCACTGTCTAAAAAGTGTCTACAAATTTTTTTTTAACCAAAGTCACTTTGATGCAAGTTAGTTCACTCTGTGGCCATATTGGTAACACCTCCAAGCAGCCATTTTCTATGTAGGAAATACTGTAAGGAGAAAAAAAAAAACATAATGCCTTTATGAAAAATATGACTGGCTCTTGTAATCTTGACTTCTGTTACTACAGATGATATACTGAGCATCAAGGTTTCTTGTATTCACTTTCCTATTGTACTTAGTCTTCTCCTTACTGAAAGATTTTCATTCTCAACCAAAATGCAACGTCTGTCCGATGTCGTGTCCAACGTCAACCTGAACGTTATAAATGAAGTTTATAATTCTCACTGTTTTAAGTCTTGTCAGTTTAAACATTAAAGTGTTTTAAGCCATGCAAGCACAAGACAGCACAAAAGAGATTGTAACGCGGTACTCACGCACTGTGATAGATCGTTTCTGTGCACACGCACACAAAAAGCAGCAGCACGGACTGTACTCGAGTACCAAATTGAGTGCTCTTTCACATCTTCTTGAGCAAATGCACACAAAATTACCAGGTTCACGACTTATTCCACCTGTAACGGTAATACTGCTCTCCGTATCGACTCAAATGCAAAAGCATTTGCACTTATTATAGGTTCAACAGTCTTTTCAAGTTCATCATCCTCCATTTCAAAACAAGTGTGTTTTCAAAAAGTAAAGAAATGCTTATATTACTTCACTGGCCAATGGAGCATGCCAACCCCGTGATGTTACATGCTGTGGTATTGCAAGATGGTGGCATCCTTGCTTCAAAAGCTATAAGAAAGCATCCTTTTTTTTAAAAAATGGTTACATTAATCATGTTTGTTATATATTTTTTGGTAACACTTTACAATAAGGTACATTAGTTAACATTAGTTAACTACATTAGTTAACATTAACTAATAATGAACAAAACTTCTAAAGCGCTTATTCATCATAGTTAAAAGGTTAGTGTCAGCAAATTACTAATGCATTATAAAAATCACAAGTTGTGTTTGTTACGATAAGTTAATGCACTGTACCTAACATGAACAAACAATGATCGACTGTATTTTCATTAACTAACATTAACAAAGATTAATAGTGCAATAAAAGCATTGTTCATTGTTGATTAATACATTAATTAATGTTAACAAATATATTGTAATGTGTTACCTATTTTTTTTTTTTATTAAAATGGAAAAAAGATAAACTTCAACTTTAAAGGCATCATAGACATCAACAATGGCTGATCCAAAAGTTATCCTTAGCAGATAATGCAATCCCATAATGCACTGGAAAATAAATCCAAGATGGCACACAAACCAACAGTAAGTCACTTAAAATAATTAATACAGTAGTGATGTAATTAAAATAGCTTAAAATAATTTAAAGCTTCATATTTTCCTTAATTATAGGGGATTTTATACTGGGTCATAATAGGAACTAGTCACTGGTGGTGCCCCAAGTACTAAATGTTCCCCTATGGTTGCATTTGCACTGCCAGCAGGAACTCTAAAGTGATGTAAGCGCATCATTTAAGTACGACATTCAACGACGTCAACAACTGGAGGATATAGGTCAGAGAAGTGTTTGATTTTAGTTATGCATTGGGTTCAAGAACAGAGTTATAGTGTGAAAACGTACAATGCGCAGCTTCAGGCATGACTAAGTACATTCACGCTTTCTTACGCCACAAACCATCAGTCAACACAGCATTACCAAAGAAACGTGGGAGGAAAACTACAGCAGAGTATGACATCTGTATGGCTCGAACCTCAGAATTTAGAGTGCATTGTTGCAGGGCCGCATATGCAGTAATGTCATTAGGAGACGTGCCGGATGATTATCTCAGGGTCTCACATGTTGTGGGATAAAATCCTGCTGATGTGGGGAGGGTAACTGACCACTGAAAGTGCCAACCAGATCGCCTGACTGCAATGATAATCAAGAGAAGCAGAGCCTTTTCCTAGCCGCAAGTGTGAGGCACTGTAGGGGCTCAAGTCTTGTCATTGGCTCCTAGTGTGAGTTAGTGCTGAGAGTCTGCAGCTGGAGCTGTTGGCCTCAGAGCAGAGGGCGTCTGACAGGGGAGGACTCTATTGTGTTTCTGTTGGAAGAACAGGGTCTTACTGCTGGGGCAGTGACATGCAACACCTCACCTGCAAAACTGACCTGTGTTATCTGTATGTGTGGGCTTTGTAGTAAGTAACAGACATTTAAGGACGTTTGTGTGCAAAAAGTAGTTTGGGGAGTAATTTAAGGTCTTAAGGTCCACTTTTTTTTTCTTTTTCAAACACAAGCTTAACACACAAATACAACAACTCCTGGGAAGCAGTGATATTAAAATTCTGGCAGATACTGATAAGCTGATAATTATTTTGACATCATAGCTAATGAAATCTACACTATTTTGTCTAAATAAATTGAAACACTAATAACTAAAATCAAACATTTAAAATGCTATAAGTTAATTTAGGCATCAAAATATTGTAATGGACAGTATTTCCCAGAGATTATATGTGACTCTGGACAACAAAACCTGTCTTAAGTAGCACAGGTATATTTGTAGCAATAGTCAAAAATACATTGCATGGGTCAAAATCATCGATTTCTCTTTTATGCCAAAAATCATTAGGATATTAAGTAAAGATTATGTTCCATGAAGATATTTTGCAAATATCCTACCATAAATATATCAAAACGTTTTGATTAGTAAAATGCATTGCTAAGAACTTAATTTGGACAACTTTAAAGGCAATTTTTATGATATTTTGATTTTTTTTGCACCCTCAGATTCCAGATTTGCAAATTGTGTCCTATCCTATCAAACCATACATCAATGGAAAGCTTATTTAAATAAATCTCAATTTTAAAAAAATGACCATTATGATTGCTTTTGTGGTACAGGGTCACATATTTAACAGTGTTATTATATTATTGTTTTTATAAAACAACTTTAAGAAAGTGTTAGATGATGGCAAAAGTGCTCTAAATCTAAAAATAAGGGAAATGAGCATGCGTGATTAAATATTCAGTACAGACCAATATATAACCAATATCAACCAACCAATACAAAAAATAAAATAAAATAAATAAATTCTACTTTCAGGATTTTTAGGTTACTAAGATTTATTTTTTATGTTTTTGAAAGAAGTCTCTTATGCTCACCAAGGTTCATTATTCATTTGATAATAAACATTTTTTTTTTCAAGATTCTTTGATGAATAGAACAGCATTTATTTAAAACTAAAACCTTTTGTAACATTAGAAATGTCTTGACTGTCAATTTGGATCATAACATATCTCTGCTGAATAAAAGTATTAATTTCTTAAAAAAAAAAAAAAACTTACAGACCCCAAGCTTTGGAACAATAGTGTATATGATACAGGTATATATAACACTGATATGTCATGCATTCCTTAATGGCAATCTTGAATACTTGGTTCTGATTGGTCATTGGCTACATTCTGTGGTCCAGTGTCTTTATGACCACTTTACTCTATATTTGCCCATTGTCTCTGGCAGCCAATCTGCACTACACTATGCTAGCTTCATGTCTCTCACACAGTGTCTTTCTTCTCAGTAAATAATATAAGCAGTACCTCATCTTCACTGAGGTGGGCTCAGACCGGGACACTGGCTCTGCAGTGTGACCGTGGCCTCCCTCCAGCCCTGTCTTGGCTCAGGCCGTGTCTTTCCATCCTGCACAGTGTCAGCACAGAGGACCTATGCTCAACCCATCAAGCCATCCAAGCAAGTGTCAAAGAGTGCAAGCCATTGCAAAAAAAGTGATATGCGTACACATACTCATATAGATACAAACATTCACTTCTCTTAGCATGTGTTTCTTTGTCACTGTACAGAGATGAACGTCCTGTTTTACTCTGAAGTGCAACAGACATGGACATGTACAGTGATTCAGTGGCTCCATCTTGAGGTTGACTGTTGTACACACAGACTGATACTTAGTGAAGGTCCTCCTACTGGAGTTTAAACCTCTCACAGAGTGTCTACAGATACTAAAAGGCCAATGATACAGTACAATTCCAAATAGGTTTATAAAATAAATATATGTTAGCCCATAAAATCTATCAACATTTTAGAAATATACTTCATGATCATGGTGCCGTTCAGTATCTTAAAGACACTTACACCGATATAAGATTTAAATAAATTGAGCATTATTGTAAAGTGTTACCATGAAAATAATTTCAAAAGTGTTAATGTTTTAAAGCTATTAAACTGATTTTTTGTTAATTAAAATAAAGCTGAAATAAAATAAAATATAAATATTAGATGAAAACATTTAACCAACTGAAAATTCGGTTAACTTAAAAATGTTATCTTGACAACTAAGTTTAAGCACTAATTTACTATAAATACTAAAACTGAAATAAAACCTAGAGATAAATAGTAATATTTAAAACAATAATATTACAAATCACAACATTTAAATTTAAACTTTTAATGAACAGGAAGTGACAAATATTGTGTGGAAATGTAAAAGTAAGTCCTCCACTGACTGTCATGGCATCAATTCTCGACTTGAAAAGTTTCTCGAGAAACATCATGCAATTAATGATGGTCAGTATGGCTTTAGGTCCAAAAGAACTACCTCAATGGCAATAAATGAAGCTATTGAAGAAGTCACTAATGCACTGGAGCAAAAGAAGTATGCAGTTGGTATCTTTATTGATCTAAAAAAAGCCTTTGACACTATTAATCACTCAATTCTATTAAAAAAGATGGAAAGATATGGAATTAGGGGGCTGGCTGGAGATTGGTTAAAAAGTTATTTAACAGGGAGGTCACAGTTTGTTGGGTCAATGGGTCAGTATTTATCAGATACTCTTGGCATTGTTTGTGGTGTCCCCCAGGGGTCTGTATTAGGGCCAAAACTGTTCAATGTGTATATAAATGATATGTTTAATACATCCAAAGTACTGAAATGCATACTATTTGCAGACGACACGAATATATTTTACAGTAGTGATGATTATAATGAGCTCGTAAATACGGTAAACAGGGAACTAAAGATAATAAAAAAGTGGATGGACACAAATAAATTATCCTTGAATATAAATAAAACTAAGGTAATGATGTTCGGTAATTGCAACAAAATGTCTGAACAGAAAATAAGTATTGATGGTATCCAAATTGAAATTGTGAGTGAGATTAAATTTTTGGGAGTAATAATTGACAGTAAATTGTCATGGAAACCCCATGTCAGATACATAAAAACAAAAATCTCAAAAAGCCTCTCAATTATAAATAAAGCAAAACAATACCTTGATGAAAATGCACTCCGTACTTTATACTGCACCCTGGTACTACCATACCTTTTGTGTTGAAGTGTGGGGAAATACTTACCAGAACACAATAAATCCTCTGATTATATTGCAGAAAAGAACTGTGAGGATCATTCACAAGGTTGGTTTTCTAGAACATACTCATAATCTGTTTACGCAGTCAAAGTTGCTAAAATTTGATGATCTTGTAAAATATAATACATCAATAGTCTTATATAAAGCATTTAACAAATTATTACTGCCTAACTTACAACGTTTTTTTAAAACTCCAGTGCGAGCTCATAACTTGAGAGGTTTTGGATATTTTTCATTACCGAGAGCCCAAACCACTCGTAAATATAATTGTGTGTCTGTATGTGGAGTGAAACTCTGGAACAAACTGGACTTGCAACAAAAGCAATGCCAAACTATTCATCAATTTAAACTGTTATATAAACATTGGGTCTGGTTAAAATACAGAGATGAGGGTCTTTAACTTAAATTGCTGTTGTATTCTGTCTCATAGTGTGAACATGTGCTCAGTGTTTCCTTACCATTGTTGGTATATTGTCAATTACAACTGTTGGCATTGTTTATTTCTATTACATTGTAGTTAAATTGATGTTGTACTCTGTCTCATAGTGTTAATATGTGCTCAGTGTTTTCTTACCATCGTTGGTATATTGTCCATTACTATCATTGGTATATTGTCCATTACCATTGTTGGCATTGTTTATTCCATTACACTGTTGGTATAACTGTTGTTATAAATATTATTTGTTACTTGTGGTAACGCCACCATGATATAACATTTGTAAATATTCCGTGAGTAAAATAACGATGAAGCTCAATTATTCTTCCCACTCCCTTTCAGGCAGAATTCGATCGTCATATTTGAATACTGTATACTGTATATTCTGTTTTTTTCTTTTACTAGAACAGGCTCTCATACTAGGTTGTTTGAAAAACACATTATTTTTCACATATTTTACATTATTACAGCACTTATCTCCCCAGTCAGTGATAACTCTTGTTGCATTCTCTAGTGCAGCTCAACCAGGTAGGTGCAGGTCAACCATTCATCGGTATTTGTGATATCAAAAATCCCGAAAATATGCATTGTAGTCCAAACAAGTTGTTCGTTGTAGTTTTTAAAAAGAGATTTCTGTTAAATAAAATATCTCCTTTTGAAGTGGACTTTGAGCTTTGTAACTTTGCATATCTTTTTTATGCTCAAACAGCAACATTACAGACTTACTAAATTTGAAAAGGTGAAAAACATAATAGGACCCCTTTAATAATTAAATAATACTTTGAGCAGTTTAGAACATTGTGAACTTCACAAGACTGGAATTTATGGAAGGGATGTCATTTGTGTCCAAGGCCCGCTATGTATAGCTACTTTTTATACTATATATAAACTTATTGTGTATTATTTTAAAACCAACACTGTATAGAAGATATCACAGGATTTCAATAAATCCAAGTCTAAAACAGGTTTCAAACTTTTGGGTGGTTGGGGGCGTTTTAATGACAAAATTAATTCAAATTAATCTAGCTCAAAATCTTCCAATCTAAGTGATATTCAGTGTCCACTGACATAACAGTATATTAGAGAAGGCACTTCTGCTTTCAATTGAGTGGAGTTTAGCTGAAGGCCCGAGAGAATATAAAACTAACACAAACCCTAAGAGGCCATGTGAGTTTTTTTTTTTTCTCCTGGGGCAAGTTCAAACTCAAACCGGTGTGCACCGTGTTGCTACGGTTTCCGGTTTGAATGACGTTTCCTGGAAATGGTGTGCAACGGGGTTTGAGATTCGTTTTCTCTTGTTTGGTGGGTGTATCAAACATGTCAGCCCAATCAGCAGCAACATGTATATAAAGTGAAGTGAAAGTGAAATGACATACAGCCAAGTATGGTGACCCATACTCAGAATTTGTGCTCTGCATTTAACCCATCCAAAGTGCACACACACACCGTGAACACACACCCGGAGGAGTGGGCATCCATTTATGCTGCGGCACCCAGGGAGCAGTTGGGAGTTCGGTGCCTTGCTCAAGGGCACCTCAGTCGTGGTATTGCCGGCCCGAGACTCGAACCCACAACCTTAGGGTTAGGAGGCAGTAATAAACCAGGCGGTATTAAAGAGACAGCTTGCACAATGTAATTAACATAAAAATAAATTCACAAGAGCAAGTATATTGTTTGCACATGTTTATTTACATTAAAGGCAAAATAACTAAAATAATGAGAGCACAGGTATAGATCTGGAACTTCAAGTCTTTCTAAATATCATTTAGTAATTGCAATGTCTTCCGGTCCATATCCTTTCCTTAGGAAGGCATGCTAAATACTGATTAATGTAACAAATACTATACTCATTTTTATATTTTGCTAATGTATTATGGAGTGACACTTTCATAAACTTTTCTATTCCCCTCTGATTATATAAAGGTAAATATTACAATATCATAGCACAACAACAGTGATCAGCAATAATGATACTGACAATAAAAATAATAAGGTCATATAGATCATAACACAGTCTCGGGAGGTAAGAAGTGGATTATCCTTCACCTGAAATGTTTGTCTTTTCATCCTGAAATGCGAGGCAAATGTTGGATCACAATAATTAGGAACCACAGTTTCCACCAATCCCTTCATTCGATTGGGATGTTATCTTTTATTCTGGACGGCAAGGGCAATGACTTTAACATTGAGCATATTATGCAGAATTAAACATGTATTTATACCGATTTCATCAGGCTTCGACAATTCTTCAAAAAGAACACAAAGAATGGCCTTCTCAGCTGCCATAGTTGCAACTCTTGTGTCATCAGAACAGGGTGTTCAATGCACCACCATTTCTGTTTAAAAAACCTTTTGCTCCATTTTTGTCAGGGCTGAACACAGCTCGGGTGGTTGTGGAGGCAAAAACTTGGGTCTGGGAGAAGTTTGGTGAGGCCATGGAGAAAGACTATCGGTTGGCCTCGAAGAGATTCTGGCAAACCGTATGGCGCCTCAGGAAGGTGAAGCAGTCCCTTCCAACACTGTTTACAGTGGAGGTGGGCAACTGTTGACCTCAAATGGGGATATCATTAGACAGTGGAATGAATACTTCGAGGATCTCCTCAACCCCACCGACATGCCTTCCGTTGAGAAAGCAGAGGCTGAGGGCTCAGAGGTGGACTTGTCCATCAGCCAAGCTGAAGTCACCGAGGTAGTTAAGAAGCTTCTTGGTGGCAAGGCACCAGGGGTGGATGAGATCCGCCCTGAGTACCTCAAGTCCCTGGATGTTGTGGGGCTGTCTTGGCTGACACGTCTCTGCAGCATTGCGTGGCGATCGGGGACAGTGCCTCTGGAATGGCAGACCGGGGTGGTGGTCCCTCTTTTCAAGAAAGGGGACCGGAGGGTGTGTTCCATCTACAGGGGGATCACACTTCTCAGCCTTCCTGGAAAAGTCTATGCCAGGGTACTGGAGAGGAGAATTCGGCCGATAGTCAAACTTTGGATTCAGAAGGAACAATGCGGTTTCCGTCCCAGTCGTGGGAACACTGGACCAGTTTCATACCCTCACCAGGGTGCTGGAGGGTTCATGGGAGTTTGCCCAACCAGTCTACATGTGTTTTGTGGATTTGGAAAAGGCATTCAACCGTGTCCCTCGCGGCCTCCTGTGGGGGGTGCTCCGGGAGTATGGGGTACGGTGCACTCTGTTAAGGGCTGTCCGGTCCCTGTATGACCGGAGCAGGATCTTGGTTTGCATTGCCGGCAGTAAGTCAGACTTGTTCCCGGTGCATGTTGGACTCTGGCAGGGCTGCCCTTTATCACCGGTCCTGTTCATTACTTTTATGGACAGGATTTCTAGGCACAGCCAGGGGCTGGAGGGTGTCTGGTTTGGGGACCACGTGATTTCGTCTCTGCTTTTTGCAGATGATGTTGTCATGTTGGCTTCATCGGGCCAGGACCTTCAGCATGCACTGGGATGGTTTGCAGCCGAGTGTGAAGCGGCTGGGATGAGAATCAGCACCTCCAAGTCTGAGGCCATGGTTCTCAGCCGGAAAAGGGTGGCATGTCCCCTTCAGGTTGGTGGAGAGCTCCTGCCTCAAGTGGAGGAGTTCAAGTATCTTGGGGTCTTGTTCACAAGTGAGGGAAGGATGGAGCGGGAGATTGACAGGCGGATAGGTGCAGCTTCTGCAGTGATGCAGTCGATGTACCTGTCTGTCGTGGTAAAGAAGGAGCTGAGCTGCAAGGCAAAGCTCTCGATTTACCGGTCAATCTAAGTTCCTACTCTCACCTATGGTCATGAGCTGTGGGTCATGACCGAAAGGACAAGATCCCGGATACAGGCGGCTGAAATGAGCTTTCTCCGCAGGGTGGCTGGGTGCTCCCTTAGAGATAGGGTGAGGAGTTCTGCCACTCGGGAGAATCTCAGAGTAGAGCCGCTGCTCCTCCACATTGAGAGGAGCAAGTTGAGGTGGCTCGGGCAACTGTTCAGGATGCCTCCTGGAAGCCTTCCTGGGAAGGTGTTCTGGGCAGGTCCCACCGGGAGGAGGACCCGGGGAAGACCGAGGACACGCTGGAGGGACTATGTCTCTCGGCTGGCCTGGGAACGCCTCGGTATACCCCCGGAAGAGCTGGAGGAAGTGTCTAGGGAGAGGGAAGTCTGGGGACGTCTCTGCTTAGACTGCTGCCCCCGCGACCCGGCCCCGGATAAGCGGAAGAAGATGGATGGATGGATGGATGGATGGATGGATGGATGAATGCAGCTCTGATCTCAACTTAAGTGTCACACCCCTGTGTACTGCCAAATCATACGTATTTTACGAATTGCACAATTCGTATGAATTTGTACTAATGAACTACACCTAACCGCGTTCCTAAACCTAACCGACACTGGGGTTTAGACAGATCGTATAAAATCGTACGAGTGAGGTCATACATTCGTACGAATTAACGGTAGCCACCTCGTAAAATACATACGAATTAGTCGTTAGATAGCGTTGGGTTTCTCCCTCTGTGTCCTTATTTGTTTGTTCCTGTTCTCATTATTAGTTAATCACTTCATTGTGCTCACCTATCTGCCCCTCGTTATCTGCCCTATATTAGTTCCTGTCTCTTGTGTTCTAGTTTGGGTTTGCCAACCGCCAATAAAAAAAAGAAGAAGAAGAAGAAGATGATGTTCTAGTTTGTCTGTTTTTATGTATGTGTCCGTGCGTCCGGATTTATTAAAGTATTACTGTATTCTTCTTCATCGTCGTTGTCCTACTTGATCTCTAGCACACCGTACCGTGACAATAAGTTGTTTTCTTGTGATCATGACATAATTTTCTTCTGATTTGCACAGAATAAAAAGTTTGTTTCTTGTGATCTCTGTGTAATCGTCTTGTGATCTCGACATAACAAAAGTCATTTTGCGGTACTTAAAATATTAACCAATCCAATATTTAGGGAACCACATCTTCTCTCTGAGAAAAAAACAAAAAACAGCATAACTGATTTGATTTGTTTTCAAAAATGTTATAGCCCATTTCCTCTGCATGTAACTTCATAACTCTGCTACTCTCACTCTCTAAAAGATGCATTTAAATTCATTATATCTTTTACAGCATTTACGAGACATGCAGAAACACAGGACCCTGGCTGCAGTGTGTTCAGTGTCAAACTCCAAAATTAGTTTATTTTTAATTTCTTAAAAAAAAAAACACTATTATATTATTTAAAAAAGTAAATCATTTCATTTTATTGAAACGATATATCATTTGTCTTGCATTTTGTAGTTTGTTTCATTTTTTTATTAGATCAGATATTCCCCTCAGATGTTACAATGTGGCCCACATATGGGGCATGTTGTCACATTTCACTTCCATTCTTTTGGGCTAAAGAAAAGAAAAGTATACACTGCAACTATGAAACAAAATCATGTTTCCCTGTTCATGAGCTAAGAAAACAGGTATTCCAGAAAGCAGGTTATGTAACATACCTCGGTATGTTTACAGAGAAGTTAACAGATAACTTTTTAAAAAAAAAAAGATTAAACTATAAGATAAAAAAATGATTGCACAACCACCAATTAGGTGATGATATGCCCTAAGAATTAAACAAAAGAATAAGAAAAAGAAGTATGGAATGCTTGTGTCTTGTGTGTCCACCATGAACATACTCTATAGGCTGATTGAGTATGGTTACTCCCAGGCATGGTTTTGGAACCGGTATGCCTCGAGTAAGAAAGTTGTTTTGAGATTAATCAACCAACAGTTCAGACTATATGTGACAGCAAGTTAACCTTGCTTTCTGTAACATGCCACAGATTTTGCATAAACTAAACTCAGGCTTACTCAGTAGCCACTGATTCTGGCTTTGTGCAACAGGCCTCAGTCTTTGAGTTGAGTTGAGCTCACGAGAAAATAATAATAAAGTATGGCCTCTTAGGGCTTCCATAATAAACTTCATAACAAAAAGGAATTATGTCATTGAACATTAGATGTAATGTAGCGTAATGCTATTTGCTAACTGAGGATTTTTATTTGCATTTCTTATAAACCTTGAAAAGATTTTTTTTTTTTTTTTTTTATCAGTTGGCATAAAAAATTTGAACTCTTTAGTTCACACAAGCAAGAGTGCACATTTTCAAGTTTTACACACTTTTATACTTCATCTCTGAGCAACACACCTCCATCCCAGGCTGAAAAAAGTGCACTTCCATAATGTACTTAAATTGCTCTATTTTCACACACTAATTTTTACTTAATATACTAAAAATTATTCTTTAGTACTTCTTAAGATAATCTTCAGAACACTTAAATGTACTCAAATGTGCTATTTTGGGACACCATGAATATGAACTAAAATAGGCTTTTAACATACTATCTCTGTATTTAAAAGAAAAAAAATATTTAGTTACCACTTTTAGTGAACTTGAACCCACTAGTGTATGAAAGATGGGTTCAAGTTCACTACTTCACTAATTTTTTTTTTTTTTTTCATTAAATACAGAAAACATTACCTTGTCATAATAGTATATATAATATTAACTATTACATATAGAAAGATAATTGTCACAACTTGGTTGTTTAATAATTATCAGGAAACATTACTTACTTATCATTATTATTATGTCGAAAACACTGTGATACTCAGGTTTAATAATAAATGTTACTTCAGCACCAAATCAGCATAATAGGATGATTTCTTAAAGATCATGTGACATTGAAGACTGGAATAATGACTGATAAAAATTCAGCTTTGCCATCACATAAATAAATTATATTTTCAAATGTTTTAATATAAATGATAATACAAATATATTATAAGTGTATAATAAGTATGCTAGAGTAGAAATAGCACACAAACCTAACAAATAGAGCAGCTAAGTAATTAAGGAACCATCTGGTGCTAACTGACTAGCAAATCCCATACTAAAATTGAATTTAAAAGTGAAATGTACAGGCGGGCAGTTAAGTGTTGAAATCTTGTACATTTTGAGAGGAAGTTTTAAATTGCGCATGATCATGGGAACTTGTATATATATAAAAAATGAAAGAAATTTAAATGTTGAACTGATCAGTTTATTGAATGGATGGAGTCAGAAAGTTAATGGGGTTTCACAACCCAGGGTCCGGTTGCACCAGCTAGACGTAAAAAAGCTGGGTGTAAGCCCTACGCTGGACGTTGCAACTATGATCAGGCGCAACTACGCCAGGAGTAGACAATGCGCGTCCACGCTGACACATTCTCCCGCAGATATGGCTGAGATGACGTTCACGCTGCAATGGCTACAACTACTAATATAGAACTTAATTGCTCAAGACATAACATGTGAAGCCACCGCGCCATGATTTCATTGAGTAAACATTTCCTAACAAGTCCGCGTTTTATATCTGAAGTCTCCCTGCACATTCCATGGCAGATTTCATGAAGGTTAAGTAAAATATAATAAATGTAATACAATGCTTCTCTCTAGAGTTATTTTTATAGCTTAGGCTACAATCAAGTTTGTGCAATTAATGTCTTTCCTGAGGTAAATGTGACTTTACGTGACATGTGTTTTACTGGCGTCTTTCTGTGGCTGAAAAAAACACGTTTATAGTTTGTATTTTGTGAAAATATTTGAAGGCAAAATCTGATTGCTGGGCTTTTATTTCTGATTAAAAGTAACAAAGCACAAAACGTAGTGCGACTATTGGATGGCAGGGACGCTACAAATAATGAATGGAATTAAAGAAGCATTTACACTGTCCTTCCAAGCAGATGTTAAACGGTTCAGTTTCTTTTAATAATTCCAATTCATATGTAATATTTTAAAGTGCATTTTACGTCTGGCCTAGTCTTACGACCGGGTGTACGTCCAGCTGGTGCAACGAAACCTGAAAAAATGTATCACAGTTTCTACAAAAATACTAAGCAGCATAACTGTTTTCAGCATTGATATTAATAAGAAATATTTCATGTATGTTTTAGAAAATCAGCATATTAGAATGATTTCTGAAGACTTACATTTTAAAATATATTAAAATAGAAAACTGTTCAATTATAATAATATTTCATAATATTGTTTTTACTGTATGATAAAATAAATGCAGCATTGGTAGGTAAAAGATACTTCATAATCACTGAAAAAAATAATAATAAATACAAATAAAAATCTTGCTGACCCCAAACTTATTGACCCATTACACTGGTGGTGTAATATGAGAGATGAGCAGTACAATCTACAGTCTGCCTTCCATTACACAAAATAAGAAAAACATGTGTCACAGACTTCAGTGCAAATATCTTGGCTAAAATTTTAACTGAAAAAAAAAGAAAAGATAACTTACTATTATGTGGGGATTTAAAGAGTGCGATATTATTATCTGACTCTGTTTCTTGTTTTGTGTGTGTTTTGCTCCCCATGTGTTTTCTTTATGCCCATATTTGGTTATGTTCCTGTTCCTGTCCTCATTGTTTCATTAAAGTCTTTTGTTTTCTTATATTTTTTCTTCTCACGCTACTCGTTTTTCCGCCTTAGCCCACTGAGATCTCCCCTTTGTGGAGTAAGCATGGGAATTCTGTGGGATCACTGCGAGTCTGCTGGCCATTCCTTATTCAAGCCCACCAGCCGTGGCTCACTGAAGCCTGCCAGCCACCCTATTCACCCTTTAACCAGAAGAGGAGGATGAGGAGAAATGGATCGCCCCTGTTCCCGAGGTTAGACCACGGAGGGCCCCTGTTCCTGAGTTTAGCCCACAGAGTGCTCCTGTTCCTGAGTTTAGCCCAAGAAAGGTTTCCGTTCCTGAATTAGGCCCAGAGAGGGTTGCGGTCCCTATGTCTGGCCCACGGAGGGCCTCGGAGCCCGTAATCTTTCCCAAGTATTTTTTTGGCGGGGCCTTCTGAACCTTCTGATCCGCCATGGTTCCCTGAGCTGCCTGCTCCACAATGGTGCCCCGAACTGCCTGATCCGCCATGGGTCCTGGAACGGGTACCGCTACCCACCCACCTCCCCGTTGAATGTTGTGAGGTGCGAGGATTCGCCTTCCGGGAGGGGGGAGTAATGTCAGACTCTGTTCCATGTTTTGTCTGTGTTTTGCTCCCCATGTGTTTCCTTATGCCCATATTTGGTTATGTTCCTGTCCTCATTGTTTCATTATATGATCATTAGTATCCACCTGTGTTTGTTAATTATCTTGTTTGGTTTGATTATTTAAGCCCTGTGTTTTCCTGTATCTAGCGTCCAGTATTAATGTCAATGTTGTGGTTCTTGTGTGTCACTAGGGGCGTTTTCATGGACAGTTTGTGCTTTCATCGGAATGAATTCATTCTGATTGACGAATCCGAACGTAGTGTTAAATGAACGCTAAATAAAGTGATCAGGTTGATATACGCGTTTATATGTCACAAGCTTCTGATCAGATTTACTCTTTTGACATGCGCGCACTGCATGAATATACAGTTTCCAGCTGCCGTCGCATACTGTTTTAAAAAGCACACGTGATATTTATCTACTTCGGTTCCTAATTAGGCGACAACCAGCTCATGAACTGTTGTGCTGCTTAACGTAATTTAAAAAAAAAAAAGATGTAAAAGTGGCCCTTCCCGCACCCAAAACTAGACGTCTGTTGATGAGAGTCTTACACAAGGACTGCTGGGACGTGGTCCTGTTCCACTTCACATACGCTGAGTGAAAGGGGAGTTTTATAATGACAGGACACTTATTTTTGACACTTTATTCGCCTGGAAGAAAATCTCGTTCCGCAGCATCATACCTCATTACGCAATTTCTACGTCACTGCGCATGCGCAGTACTTTTCAGTTTTGGTTTTCAATCCGATCAAGTTTTTACATGTCCTCTCACGTGGATTACAAAAGGAATAAACCACCCCTTACAATCCGATTAAAATTTTAGTCGGATCTGGCCAATTCAATCTGATTGACGTGCTAACATGTGACTTTTTTATTCTGATTGTGCTTCTAGTCCTATTACCATCGGATTAGTAGGGTCCATGTAAACGCAGCTACTGCCTGCATTGTGTTACCCCTTTTGATTGTGGTTGAAAGACTGTTTATTTTGAGTTTATCCTCATCTCTATTACTTTACAGGACCAAATAATCATAAATGCTAAAGTTAACCTGTTTGCTGTATGCAGTGGTGGAAGCTATGATTGAGACTTCATTCAAGATCTGATTTCCTCCTCTTTGGATTAAATGTAGACAGAGATTACAAATGTAGCAGAAATATCAAAGTTTGCACTTGATGCTAACAGAGTTGTACTCTGCAGGTCCTGAACATGAGGTTGTGTGACTGACTGACAACCTCAAGACCGTAACCATGGAAACAAAAGGTTTAATATACCCCAGACATATGTCCCTATAGAAGTAAAAAACAAAGAACAAAACCACAACTACATTAAAATAAAGTGAAGTGAAAGTCTAGGCAGTTGCTGTGGTTTTGAAATATGTTTATGTTACATAATCAGTGAACGGGAACCTCAGTTTAAAAATACCCGATTTGCAAATGTTGTGGGAAAATTTAATTTACAAATCATTTTAATGCAATATTTTCATCTCCCTTGGCATAAATACAAAGTTTTGATCAAACTTTACGTGCTAGGACACATGTATGCAAACATGCAAATCGCAGTATCAAAAACTATTTGACGCCAATGTAATGCAAAATATGCAACCAGTAATACAACTTGGCTATCATGTTACAATGACCTACATACTAATTCATACCTACATTAGAATGATTTGTGAAGAATCATGTGACACTCAAGACTGGAGTAATGACATGAAAATTCAGGAATAAAGTAAATTTTTAAATGTATCAAACAGTTATTACAATAATATATTTTGTAACTGATGAATTAATTTAATTACTAATACCAAATACATTTTAAATGTATGCCTTGGGTGTGAGGAAGTGATCTTCTCACTACCTCCATAAAGTTCTGCCTTACTCAATCATGTTCTTTCATTTCCTATTACATCATGATCATGCATAGACTTTTATATATTTTCAGAAACTCATAAAAGACTTCCTGTTTTTACAGTAGGAGGAGCCATGTGTATAGATATAAGAGGCACAGTAAGAACATCACAGGACAGGACAGCACAACCAACAACTAAACAATCCACACCAGAGGAGAAACAGTCCCAGCCAACAAGGTAAATATTTTTATTCATAAAAAAATATAGCAATAAAAAGCAATAATATAATATAATATAATATAATATAATATAATATAATATAATATAATATAATATAATAATATTTTTTTCATTTCATGTTTTCAGATGGTTCCAGTGTTGATGTTACTCATGGCAGCTCTTGTAGCTGCAGATGAGCCAATGATGGAGCTCTCAGAGCCAGCAGAGTCTGTTTCTGTGATTCACTGTGATGCTGCTACTATATGTCCTGATGGAACGACATGCTGTCTGAGTCCTTATGGTGTGTGGTACTGCTGCCCATTCTCAATGGTCAGTGAGTCACAGTAAAATGTGTAACTGTTTTATTATACTCTATAAAGTTAGGTTTCATGTTTAACCTTTGCTCATTCTTCCCACTCTTTCAGGGTCAGTGCTGCAGAGATGGAATTCATTGCTGTCGTCATGGTTATCACTGTGATTCAACTTCGACCCATTGTTTGAGGGGGTGGTTGAGACTGCCATCTTCTCCCAAGCCGGCCACCAAAGCTATCCAGAAACCTCAGGTGAGTCAGCACTGTGTACTGCATATGACGCCAAAGTAATGCAAACTATGCAACTAGTAATTCAAAATATGCAACCAGTAATGCAACCTAAGCGACCTATCGTGAAAACAGTGGTTTTTCAATCCTGGTCCTGGGGACCTATTGCTCTGCACATTTTGTTTATCTACCTTATCTGATAAATTCAGTGCAGTTTATGGAGCTCTCATCTAATGAGCTGATGATCCAAATCAGGTGAGGTAAATAAGGGTGACACAAAATGTGCAGAGTGGATTGAAAACCACTGCGTCACAATGACCTGTTTGCATGCAGTCATGCGACTTTTAATCACCATTTCCGGCAGTAATAAAACGTGGTTAAATATTTTCAAGCTGCAAATAATGAACAGTATACAGTAAAAGGCATGTGATTTTTGAAGCAGTTGAAGAAATTGTTAGGGTTCAAAACACATTCTGTAGCACGTTCTCAATAAACAGTCACTTCAATTTCAGCATTCATTTATAAAATGAAACATAGGGCAATGACTTCTGGGTGGTTTAAAGCAGGTATTATATTATATTATATTATATTATATTATATTATATTATATTATATTATTCAAACATATTTATTTGAGCTGTAAAAATTTTAATGGTTATTTTCTAAGCAGGTCTGGTTATGTGTTTACTAATGTAATCCCTGCAATGAAATACTTCTGTTTTTTTTTTGTTTTTTTACAGGCTGTGCCCTTTGACCAGGCTCTCAAATGGCAGAGCCAGACTGAGCAGGTTCATTGTGATGGAGATGTCTACTGCCCAACTGAGCAGTTCTGCTGCAAGACATCAGCTGGCCAGTGGGGGTGCTGCAGCGGTAAAACTAACTTTACCTTGCTATATTAATCATTCCTAATAATGACACTCAAATAAATGTTGATGAACATAGGTTTTAATATAAACCATAAATATAATAAAATCTCATGCAATGCGAAGTTTTGTGTTTGCTCATGTTATATTTCTTTCTTTTCCAGAGATGGTGTTGTAAGTAAACATCCCATGTGACCTGAGTGCAGCTCTTATCAAAGACTGCAAAAGTGCAAGAGGCTTTCAAATGTCACTGTTGAGGAAAAGCAATAATATGCATCTAAATTCAAACAATGCAAAATAAAATGAAATTAAAACTTACAGTCAAATGTCATTGTCATTTAATACATAAATTGTTTTTGAGAGTGTTTTTATTTGTTTGTATTTTTTATGATCCATTCCATAGGCTATGTGATATTTTGTTCTTGAATGAATCTTGAATGAATCTTATGAATGATTCTTTTAAGGGAACAAATTAAACATAATAATATATCAACAACACTAGAGCGGAATGAGCTCATGTGATCAAACACTTGATGTTTGTGATACATTTTTGGTGATTTAATGACTTGTTAACACACACAGCATTCTCACTGGTCGCCACCAACTGACATATCTACAAAAAGGGGCACTGAATCAGCTTTCAACAAATATGAAGGTGATTCAATATATTCAAGTCACTGGGATGAATCAAAATCCCCACAATTTCCATGCAGGGCAATAACCATACATCACGGGAGACCCACCCCCTCAATAGTTAGATATGGTGAAACTGTCCCTCCATTAGTTAACATTTTTGATTCTGCTCTGCAGCACTCCATTATGTGGTGCTTTGTTTTATCAGCATGAAAAAAGTTTAAAATGTAAAATTTCTAGGGTGCATGGTGCATAAACTGCATCCATCTATTATAACAAAGTGCTCCACATGGCCCTAGGGGGTTAATTAAGGCCTCCTGAAGCGAATCGATGCATTTTTATAAGAAAAATATCCATATTTAAAACCTTAAACCGTAATCACTTTACCCAAGATGATAAGCCATGCTGTTTCCTCATCCTTTTTCCCCCCGATGATTCAGCTGTGTACACAAAACGTGAATGTATGTACTAATAGTAAAGTGAAGGCATGCAAGTTCAAATTTTCTTTGTTTTGACATTAAATAACTTATTTGTGGTGCGGAAATATTAAGTAAGTTTAGTTTTTCCAGAGAAGACACATACAGAGAAGTCACGACACAGGTCTGTGTTGTAATGTGAGTTCAAATAACATCTGCCAATCTGCACACAAAAATAAATCTGTCAGGTACTTGTCTGAGGAAAAACTTACTTGTCCAGGTTTGTTTAATTGTGGTAATTTATTCTGAAGCAATATCTTTATCAGTGTTATTTGTGACATTTGCCCCCTTAAACTGATTTCCAGGGCAGTTTTTTTTTTAATAATGTTGAGATTAATGTTATATACACAAATATGAAATGTTGGATAAAATGAAATGATACTTTAAAATAAACTGAACCACCAGTAGATGACAGCAAGTGATTAAATTGTGAGTTTCCATGAGTGAGTCATCCACTGAAGATTCACTAATTCAAGAATGAGGTAAGTGGCTGTCTTTATGAATGGGGCTGTCCATCAGACAATCCATAATTATCAATCAAGTACATGATCCTTTATCAATCGCTGTTTAGAATTAATGTAGCCTAATAAAATCAATAACATTTTGGTGGACAAAGTTTTGCTGCCTCCCATAGCCTTTTTTGTTAGACTGTTTCAATCAGGCTACTTGCCCGTTCAGAACAGCTAAAATTATCTTTCACTTGGCGCTTCAAAAAACTGACTGGTCCCTGACAAGCCTTAATGTCGAGCCTTAGGGATGAGCATTTTTGTCATATTTTTTGGAAAGCTAAGTAAAATTATTAATTGATTAACTGAGAGGCAATGTTAGCCATGGCAAAAGGGACAATGAAAAACACTGCTAGTCATTATTAACAAGGCATCGTCACTATTTTTGTAAAAGAAACATATGATAGTTTGAAATAATTCATAGTTAATAATGTTAAACATTGCTGTTTAAACTTGAGCTGTGCTTTGTTAATTACCTAATCTAAATTGATCCTAAATTAAATTAATCAGGTCAATACAAAACATATACGTAATCATGGGCGTCGGACTAGGGGTAAAACCAGTACTGATTACCAGGGCCCCAAAGGAAGAGAGGGCCCTTGAAAAGTCTTGAATATATTTTATTTTACCTGGATATTTTCATGGGGGCCCATCAGGACTGCCTATGCATAGGGCCCGGGATCTTGTGCAACGCCCCTGTACGTAATATAACAACTTACAGTATATTTATCTACACAAATGACATAAACTCACAAGGAATTGCCATTTGAGCCATTTAAAGGTGTCCCATTTGTGCGTAATGTCTGCAAAGTTACAAAGCAAAAAGTGCACTCCAATATCCTCTAGTATCCACTTTTCCTGAACTCCCTCAAATGCCCCTTAGTCCCAAGTTTTTGTGTACATTTGAATGTATATTTTGCAATATCCCGAATTTAAATAATTCCCACCTAAGGCATGCCTAAGGTCTGGTTAATTTGCCTTAGTAGTGTGTTGTCGCCATGTCCAAGAGATGCTGTTTCACAGATCTAATATACTGATACACATAAATGTAAAATTACAATTTTTGTATAGATCGGTTCAAAAGGAAATGAATGCACAAGTGAACTTGACCATGCAAGTGCTAGAATGCCAGAATGTGTAACTTTGTTCTAGACCAGAGTTTCTCAACCCTGGTCCTGGGCACCCCCCAACACTGCACATTTGTGTCTCCCTAAAGGACCAGGGTTGAGAAACACTGTTCTAGACTCTTCACATTGCAAAACTTAAAAATATGGGCAAATAAAGCACAAATAATTTACAACAAACATTCTGTTACTACACAGTGTTCTTATTATAATAATATGTACACGATAGATTGGTGCTACACATCTTGTGCTTAATTGCATTTTCATTATCAAGGGTAGGGTTGTAACGATTCATCGATATGGAACGATACATCGATACGATCATCGCATTACGATGTCTGACATACATCGATGCCACACGCAAAATATCGATATCTGTAATATAAATAGGCACATTATTTGGCACTTTCCACATTTTCACATAATGTCCGTCTATGCATTACCGCCAAGGGGTGCATTCTTGTTCAAACTCAGGGATCAAGACTCGGTATTAGGACTGCTCAAAGGCACAAGATGCTCGGGATTGTTTGTGGAACAGTCGAGCGCTGTGTGAGAAGTTTTCAGCGCACACCGCACACATCTGAAGCGCGCGCACACAGACAACCGCACCGCGCGAATACTAAATTGAGCTCTCTTCCGCTTTTTTTGGATGAATAAATACAGATAAAATTACATCATAATGCGCATTTTGGCGAATTTCCTAGTAAATAGTCGTTTAGTCATATGTCTTAACATAAACAGTTCAGAAAGAAAAGGCATGTGTATATTAAATCCGTGCTTGGTTCTTAAAGTGAATACAAACTAATAATAAATCTAATGCTGTCAAATAAGTGCTCACTGCTCCTGACTAAATAACCTTTGTAAAATCAAAAATGATTAATCTATATTTAATTTATACAGTGAAGACTATGCAGTTATTTTACATTTGATTACTACATTACCACTACCTTGAAATTTATTTTAGACTGAGCTGAAAACCTGAAAAGCAGTTTATTTAACTGTTTTAAAGTTTATTGAACTTGTGTCTTTGATGTATTGTATTTATTTTCTGCCATTGCTCATAATATGGTTCCTGTAGAAAAGATTTTTAGCACCGAGCCCATAGTAGCAGCCAGAATTGTTTTTCCAATTGTTTATTTTCTGTATTATATATAAAAAACAAAAAAAATGTGTAGGCCTATTTTTTTGTTGTGAATGTCCCAATTGAGGTACACAATGTGAAAATTTCAGGTAAATGTTATATATTTTGGTTGCATTTGTGAGTTAATAAAAATGTAGATGGTTGTTTAAAATAGATGTATAATATCAAAATATCGATCGATATACTTCTGTATCGAATCGAATCGTAATCATATCGTATAATTTTTTGCGGTATCGGCAAATATCGTATCGCTGGGTATGAGAATCGATATTGTATCATATCGTGACAAACCATCCGATTTACACCCCTAATCAAGGGCATGGGTGTCAAACTCAATTCTTGGAGGACCGGAGCCCTGCAGAGTTTAGATTCAACCCTAATTAAACACAGCTGATCCAACTAATCAGGCCTTCAGGCTCATTTAAAATCTACATGCTATGTGTGTTTGAGCAGGGTTGGAACAAAACTCTGCAAGGCTCCGGCCCTAAAGGAATTTAGTTTGACACCCCTGATCAAGGGATTCCAGACATCACACCACACTTTTAAAGCTATACCTTCACTTTGGTTCTTTGGTCTGGACCTTTTTGGCAAAGTTTGCTTTGGAAAGTTGTTTTGAACTTCTGAAACAAGGTCCAAATGACTACAAAATGATGTCACGCCAGTTCATTCTACGATTTCGCTTCAAGTATATCTGAGCCTTAAAGGACAAGATGACAGATGAGAGAAGAAAACATATATAAGGAATATATATATATTCTATATAACTACACATACTGACTGTACATGATCTGGGTCATATCACTGAAAACATCACCCCAGCTGCAGGTTTGATTTCTCCAAGGACGGTGAGGCAGGCTGTTTTAATGTAATTTCTTCTTACATGCAGAAGGACACTTTGCTTGAGTTGAAAAATGAGGGAATTGCACAACTGCTGACATTGAGAGACATGTTTAAAGGAGTCATATGATGCGATTTCAAGTTTTCCTTTCTCTTTGGAGTTTTACAAGCTCTTGGTGCATAACGACGATCTGTAAAGTTGCAAAGACTAAAGTCTCAAAACCAAAGAGGTATTCTTTATAAAAGTTAAGACTCGTCCATGCCCTCCTAAAATGGCTCGTTTAAACCAGTGGCGGATCTAGAGATTTTTTTTCCTGGGGTGGCAAAGGGGTGGCATGAGGTTTCAGGAGGGGGGCCATGGACATTATTCATAATTTAAAATGCTATGGTTTTCATTGAATGTGTTTTGTTCTCTACACTTCATAGATGCTGGGAAAGTGGATGCATGCCAATTTTGTGACAGCATTAGTTTAAACACACACAAAGAGCTAGACTAACGTTAGACCCATATCTGACCTGACGATCATAGAAAAACTGTGAATTGGTGGATATGAATTGGTGGATTTTTGTTAAATGTCAGCCAAAATCATCACAATTAAAAGAACCAAAGACTTAAACTACTTAAGTCTGTGTGCATGGAATTTATTTAATACACGAGTTTCACAATTTGAGTTGAATTACTGAAATGAACTGAAGGAGAGGATGAAGTGGATGCCGCCCTGACCATGTCCTTCCTTCTCTATATTAATTATTTCATTAATATGTTGTGTGACTATTAATCAAGTTATTAAACAGTATTTAACCTTCCAGATTGTTTGATGATTTAACTAATAAGTAAAAGCCATCTATACTCGTATAGATAGAAGAATGCATATATATAGGCGTGAACACGTTGAGTGTATTCCTTCTCCTAGGGTCACAAGACCAGGCTAAAAAGGGTCAGGATGACCTATCATCTACGTGAACTACGAGGAACGAAGAGAACTGTGACATTTAGAGATATATACCAGATATTAAGAATCCTGTTCTATCCTGTATTTCTATTCTTCAAGTTTAATGTCTGCATAGTATGTGTGTAACCAACCATAATGATAAGATACTGGCCAGTGCTAGAAAACCTTGAAATGTAGATAAGGGCTCTGTGTGTATGTGTGTGTCAGTAGCAATGCTCTAGCCTCCGGGAGAAGACCATTTTCTGCTGACATCTGGACCTGAGATGAGGTGTCTTCTTCGCCAGTGCTGACGCCTGCCACAATCATTTGGAGATATGCTTGAGATGTTTACGTCCATATGTGGAAACTTTCTAAGTTTATCTAGGTTTTGGAACCAATCAGGTTTTTGCTGACCAGCGCATTGACGCAATTAGTATCCTCTGTCAAGAGTATAATTGTTGGTGATTTTGAGTTGTACGCAGAGTGTCCTATGAACTCCGTTGAGAGTACTGAAGCTGACTTCTGCTGATGAAACTGCAAACTATTTTCTTCAAGTAAAATTATTATTAATTGAACACATCTCAGACTCCTGGTCTTCATTGTGACACACCTGGTTCTTGGGTTAAAACTGTGATTCCGAACTTTTCCACAACATTCTAATTTATTGAGATGCACCTGTACATCTCAGACACATCTATTTAATGTCTGCATTTACATATGCAAGATGTATTTTTAAGAGTGCTTGTTCATCTGCAGTACGTCTCTAAGATGTTTTCTGTCAGATGTCGAATAGACATTTATTAGAATACAAGTAAAACTGCTTCTGAGACGTTTATCAGAGTATACAGCAGATGATTCCTAGAACTTTAGCAGACTTATAAATATATTAAATCTTATAAAATGTACTTTTATTACTGTCATTTATAATGTCTAAATATAATTTAATGAATACAAAAATATATATATTAGGGAGCGGAAATGGCCTATAAGTAGGCTACTTCCCTGCAGCCATCTACTAGTGGTAATCTTTTTTATTTTTAAATAATTGTTTGCTTTCCTACATTATGCAACTTTTAGTTTTATACATGGGGGAAACCGATGAAGGATGAACAAATATATTCACATTAAAAATAACTTTCAAATTCGGTAATACTTAAAGCTTTGAAGTGCTAGGAAAAGTTGTGTGAAGCATTTAAAAACACTCGAAAACATTAGGCCATTTCTGCCACAAGTTGTTCCTGTAGTTTTACTATGCTAAATCAGTGGTGAATAGTGGTGGAGATTTGTTTTTCCTGGTTTCCACATAGCGTTTGTTCTGATATCAGCTTTAACAGAATTCTGTGCCGAATTTGAATGCTTCTCACAAGATTTAACAGAGATGTTTATTCTGTGGCGAATTCAACTGCTTTCTTCACACTGTATCTCCCAGCGCTGTGTATATCAGTGTCACGTGATCGAGATCAGCCCGCAGCTCGAGCAGATAAACAGTTTGTGCTGTGTAGGCCAAACTAGTAGCACGGATTCGTTCTGCTCTTGGTTTGTTTATCCAATCTAGCTCTTGTAAATCGGTCATGATGAGAACGCAAGGCTGTTTATTCCATTTTTGGAACTGAGAAACAACCTTTCTTTGACTGAATGTGCATTGTGATGACATCACTGGACGCGTCTAAGCCCAAATTCTGCGGAAAATTTGCGGCAATTATGATAATTTGTTAGCTTTTGTGAAAATTGCAGAGTTTGCTTGATTTTTTGCGATAAATTCAGTGATCGCAAAATCACAAAATCCTGGAGGGACTGGTTAATACTTTAATATCTAAAGGCAGCATATTCCATTCTTTTGCGCCTGAATATTTAAACAACTTTTGACCTACAGTGTCCTGTATCTACATAAATTAATATTCATAATGCTCTGTCTGGTAAAATGATCATGTCTTACATTAACCCGAGAAAAATAAGAATTAAAATATACTGGAGCCCTATCATTAATGATATTATGTACCATTTTTAATTTCTGTAATATTAATCTTCTTTCAATTGCTAACCAACCAAGCTGTTGAAAGTGTGTATTATCCACATGGCAAAAACAATGTAATCCTAAAACTAATATTATCAATTTATTCTGTGATTTTTGTAATTTTATCATCCAAGTTCTGGATAAATTGGTCATCTACAAACAACTGGCATAATCAAAATGGCACTGAACTAAGCCAAGTACCATTAAACTATCTCTATCCAAAAAACCAGCATATCTAACTATAAATTTCATTTTAGCATTCACTTTTCCTTCACCTTAACTAACTCTTCACACAATCACTTTTCTTGAATTTTATTAGTCTCCTTCTCAGAAGCCAATAAAGCAGCAACGTCGGCATATTACACTTACAAGCAGCCTGGATATCATAGATATATAATAAAAACAAAAGAGGACCTAATACACTGTCAGTGTTATGAACTTTAGTTTCCTTGTTTTACCCCGGTCTTAGTTCCTGTTGTCCTTATTTGGTCCTTCCTGTGCCTGTCCTTGTCATTTGAGTTCATCTTCATTTGTGTCTCATTATCAGTTATCATCCTCACCTGTCTGCTCCTTGTTATCTGCCCTATTTAGTTCTAGCCCGTTCTGTTCTCCTTGGTCTGCTGTTGCATGTCATCCCTGATGTTCCTGTGTTTGTTGGCTCCTTGTTTCTTGAATAAACTCCATCAAAGTATTCTTCAGCGTCTCCTCGTCCCTTCCTGCCTGAGTGAACCGTGACAGAACAGCAGACTGAAAAGTAAAGTGGCACCCCTTCTTTTTAAGAAGTGTTGTTTTTCCCGCTCGTTCTCCCGCACCTAAATGGAGGAACGGGCAATGTTTATTTCCGTGGCTCAGGTGAGCCCAGATCCCATCACCTTCACGAGGGCCTGCTCCTCAAGAGCACCAGCCGGTGCCAGCACCACGAAAGGGCATACCCGATCCACAGTTAAGCCCAGGAGGGGCTCCTGTTCCCGAAGTGAGCCCAGGAGGGGCTCCTGTTCTTGTACTAAGCTCACGGAGGGCTCCTGTTCCCGAGTCAAGCCCAGGATGGGGTCCTGATCCCCCGTTCAGCCCAGGGAGGGGTCCTGTTCCCCCATTAAGCACAGGGAGGGCTCCAAGCCCCTAATTCAGACCTGCAAGTTCCCCCAAGAATTTTTTTTCGGGGGGGCAGTAAGCATCCAGTTGTAGAGGCGGGGGCTGGGGCCGCGGCTCCGCCATGCCCCCCAGTCTCATGCTTCGAGTTAGAGCCGTGGTTGTTGTGGTCATGCATGGCGTCCTGTGCAGGTGCCGCTTTGGAGGCTCACTGTCCCAGGTGTGTCCTAGATTCCTCCAGAGCGCCCAACCCCCCCTCCCCTTGGGATGTTATGTGGCGTGAGGTCATGCCTTCCAGAGGGGGGTGTCATGTCAGTGTTGTGGACTTTAGTTTCCTTGTTTTCCCCCGGTCTTAGTTCCTGTTGTCCTTATTTGGTCCTTCCTGTGCCTGTGTTTGTCATTTGAGTTCATCTCCATTTGTGTCTTATCAGTTATCCTCATCACCTGTCTGCCCCTCGTTATCTACCCTATTAGTTCTAGCCTGGGGTGAGTTTCCCAAAAGCATCGTTAGCCAACTACGGTCGCAAGTTCCAATGTTACCAACATAGTTAAACGATTCGGTGTTTCCCGAAACCTAAGTTCAAACGAACATTCGCAAACTGCATCGCAAACTTGTGTCATTGGAACGACAGCTCTTCACCTGTGGTTAGAGGCATAGTTCGTTGTTAGTTTGCTGTGTCGACGTCGTTGATTGCGCCGCACCTGGGGTGTGTTCTATTCGGAGTTATCGACCCTATGCCATATTCCTTTCAAAGATTTCACAATCCACTTTGAGTGATTGGAAAGAAAGTTGTGGTGCATAGATCTTACCTAATTCACCTTTAAATTTTTTTTTATCACATTCAGTTTGAAACTATATAGCAGCATGGTCCTCGCAATTATTCTCCCTTCGAAGTGCCCTCTGAAAGGATTAATCATGCCGATTGGAACGCAGCCTTCATTTCGTTTGTGCAAAGAAAAGGTGAGTTTGTCAAGTGAGCATTTTAAAACATACAGAAAGACATATTTCTCAAATAACAATATTGGCAAAAAAGTATGTTAGAGGTTTTCACTTATATTAAATGTTAACACTAAAATCACAGTATTTTAAATGAATGAACCCAAATAAAGTAACAAAAATGTACCTATAAGTGAGTGATTTTGTTGTTTTTACAGAATTAGAATATAGAATATTCTCTACAAATGTGTGTGTGTGTGTGTGTGTATATGCAGACACACACATACATATTGTACATACACACATACACAGTATATACACTGTTTGCAAAAGGTTTTTTTTTTTTTTTTTTTTTTTTTTTTTTTTTTTTTTTTTTTAAAGTGTTCATTTAAGTCTGCGGGGCAGGGGGCATATTGGCAAATAAACAAAATATTTAACAGATGTTATGTCAGATTAAACAAATGGTTTAAACTGCAATGGTGGCTGGATGCTGCACAGGTGACAGCAGGTATGGGTGAAGAAGATATCCTCTGTCTCGCAGCACCCAGCTAACATCAAAGCTATGCACCCTCTTCAGCCACCTGGCAAACTGTGTGGCCCACACAAAAGAGTCGTGTGCTTCCAAGCCATTTTGCTACAATTTAATTGAACATCTCCTTGTGATCACACGCTATTTGAGCATTTATGGCTAGATATCCCTTCCTGAAAATGTACAAGGGCTCATTTACCACAGGGTTTGACACTGGGATAAGGGTGTCATCAGTGATGCCAATAACTCTGGAGATGTAGTCAATACTGTTGATTGGCCAGCTGGATTTCTTCAGGAGTTTGGGGGGAAATCAGAATGTTCTTCATAAGCTGTAACAGCAAAGGTGTTACTGCTGTCACAGTTTTGCTGACTGAAAATTTTCTGAGCCCCAGGCCATCACCCACCACCTCCATAAAATTTCCAACAGCATAATAATGCAGTGTAGCTAACAACTGAACTTAAGGAATTGTTTCTTCTTATAGCCCTCTGAAAATGTGAAGCCTGATGTTAGAGGCCCAGGCAGGAGGGGGCCTGATGTTGAAGGGCCAAACTGGAGAGGGCGTGATGTAAGAGTCCCAGGGTGGAAAGGGCCTGATGTTGGAGGCCTGAACTTTGAAGGCAAAGGCCTGGTTGATTGGAGGTTTCATGTCATTTTCATTAACACATGGCTGAATGGCAAGGAGACTTAAATAGGAAAAATTGAGCAAAATAAGCAACAGGTGTCTACAACACCACATCACAGTTTTTTAAAAACCCATTTTTTTTTCAACTGTGCTGTTATGTAGGCCTATCAATATTAAATAAGAAATGGTATTTATATGAAATTGTGAAATTATAGACAATGGGATCAGAAAAGAGCACATTTTTAACTCTGTGTGTGTATATGTATATAATGTATTGCAGAACAAATGAATGATTCGTTATTACTCGACTCCTACATAACGTCATTTCAAAAGCGTAATTCGAGTCGAAGAAAAGAGAAAATAAAACCAAATTACTGTAGGTGGCGGTATGTGCTCATGGCTCCAGTCAGCCATTAGATTGAAGAAGAAGAAGAACGACAGCTCAAACCAACGTAGTTTGAACGATGGAGTTGCGACACAGGTACCATGGTTTCGGGAAACAGTCGTGACTAGCTAGTTCGTTTCCATAACGATGCATCGTACTATGGTGGTTAATCTACGAGTTATGTAGTTGTACAGGAAACGCGCCCCTGTTCTGTTCTCCCTAGTGTAAGGTCCACGTACACGGCCCAAGGAAGGTTTGAAGGTTTCCTGCGTGTTCGGTCTTTTCAGCGCGTAGAGTTATTCAATTTAGGTTAAACTCAAATCTGACTCTGTTTAATGATCTAATCTGATTCCATTTTAGTATGACCTCGAATTTAGGTTGAAAGGCAAATTGGTTGTTTGTCTGTCTCTAATTATTATTATTCTCACATTTGATTATTCTATTTATTCTTTAATATTATTGTACTCGTTCATTCGGGTGGCTCATGTCGCTAACAAGGATACAACGTAATCTACTAGAGTCAATAATTACAGAGTAAAACCGAATAAAATCAAATGTAACAATTTATTATCAGTCAGGTAAATATGTATTCTGCCAGTTACAGACCCAATTCAAAGATATCAAATCAATACAAGACATCAAATTCACATATTAGATGAATCTAAGAGTGAAAGATGCATACCTGACTTCTAGTGAAATACATAGTATGAAGTGAAGAAACACACACCACACTACGGGCTTTCTGGCTACAGAATCGCCCTGATCCTTTTGGTGCAATCCTTTAAATACCTCAGACCAAGACAAATATCCCCCGAGATGAAGACAGAAACTAACAATTAGAATTTGATTAAGTCAGGTCCCAGACCAGTGTAGTTTACACCTCAAAGGGAACAGAGGGTAATTTACATGGAAGACCCTGGAAAAGGGCACTCCCATTAGAGTAATCAAAATATCTCTTGACTCTTAGGATCTGTATTATCTTTTAGTCTACTTTTGTAAGTTTGAGACCATTGTACCAGGCACACTGAGACATTTCAAATGATACCAAACATATATAGTCACTTGTTGTATACACTTAACATTGCATAGATTTAGAGTGAGTTTCAGGTGAGGGAGAAAAGATGGGGATCATAGTGTGAGGAGGGAGTGTGATGGTGAGGTGTGAACTGCTAGGTGTGGTGAGTCTCCGATGGCACTGTTACTTATGCAGGAGGGTGTTCAAGAGAGTGTTCAAATGTTAATTATCAGGAAAGTCCTTTGTTCTCTTAGGGAGAAGTCGTCCCTCAGTCCAGACGGTCCGACTCCAGCCTTACACTGGTCTGCTGTTAAATGTCATCCCTGATGTTCCGGTATTCGTTGGCTCCTTGTTTCTTGAATAAACGCCATTAAAGTATTCTCCAGCGTCTCCTCGTCCCTACCTGCCTGAGTGAACCGTGACATACACTACCCTGTGGGACTCTATTGTAAACAGTTTCACTCTCATAAAGCATCCCTCCAATTTCTAGCCTTTGCTCTCTCCCTGATAAATATGAGGCCAGCCATAATTTAACTATATCCGAAAAACCCATAGCATCCTACTTTGTCCAGGACCATTCCACACAAATTTCCTCTATCTAGGTCTTTTCTAATATATATAAACTTTATTACAGGCTCTAGACCCAACAACAAGACCAACAACATAACAGGCACCCATACCAATGTTTCCACAAATATGATTGATATCTAACCGAGCTGCACCTAGGGCTTGTGAGCATCATTATAATACAGTTTTGAGACTCAAGAGAGCCTGTAAAGTGCTTAGCCCTGAGTCACAAAAGAGCTTACTTGCACTGCTACTCCTGGGCTTTTCTAGCAGTATCCTCAGGCAGTCATTATATGCTACCTGAAGTTTGCGCATGGTCTCCTTTTTGTAGTTGACCCACAATGGGGCTGCATACATAGGGGTGCAGTATGCATGAAAACAATCTCACTTTCACATCATCAGAACAGTGAGGGAATTTTCCGGACTAACATGTTTGCTTGAACATACAACATTCGTCTCTGCCTATACATATCTGCATCATCTTCCAACCTGTCAGTGATGATGTGCCCAAGATATTTCGTACAGTAAGATACACAGAGGGATTGCCCTGGCAGGTAAAACATTGGAAAATGCAGCTTCTGATCCTCCTTGGTCCTACATATCAATACAACACTCTTTTTTGCATTGTACTTTACATCAAACTCAACTCCATACTCAGAGCATATATCTAACAGCTGCTGAAACCCAACAGTGCTGGGGGACATAATAGCCAAATCATCTGCGTACATCAGATGGTTTAACAGAGTGTTCCCTATCAGACAACCTGTCTTACACTTCCCCAACTGTTTCAACAGGCTGTCCATATATAGGTTGAAGCTTATGGTGATTTACCCTGTCAAATAAACAATCAATAAACCCTAGAAATATTGTAGAACCCTGCCTTCTGTAGGATTCAACAGCTTCTTTCAAGGCATAGATACATAGATCTGTACTGTGCTTGGCCTTAAAACAAAATTGATTTTCTGTGGTGTAAATGAACTCACTCAGTCTATCTAGTAGCATCTTTTCTAACACCTTTGAAAGAATGCTGGCAAAGGCGATGGGTCTATAGTTGTCCAAACTCCCTATTTTACCTGCCTTATCCTTAATGACTGGCACTAATGTGTGTGACTGTTAACATGGTGTCTGGCAGTATGCCATGTGTCATCAGCCCTGTGAGGCAGATGGACAATAGAGCTGCTACCTTGGGGCTGGCTAACTTAAGGTGCTCCACAGTGATGTTATCCTTGCCACTAGCTTTGTTATCAGCTAGTTGCTCTATAACATGATAAACCTCGCTGGGAGTAAAATGAATCATTTCCTCCTTTAACTTGCCCACACAATAAGGCTCACTTTTAATACAATTAAACAGAGCTGTGTAGTGCAGCCTCCACTGCTCTGCTATATTGTCTCCACCATATACCCCTTCAATGTGGCATGGCAGGACTGCTTTGGCCCTATTTGTAGCTTTTACCTCTTTCCAGAACTCAGTGACATTGTTACCAAGCAAGTTTTCAGCCATAGAATGAGCTCTTAAGGCTTACTCATGCTTCCCAACAAAGCGCACTGCATTTTTGTATCTAGCATTTGTAAGTTTCTTATGCTCTAATTCTGGCCCCTGTCTGGGTCTACCAGCTATAACCCAGGCTCTATGAGCTGTCTTAGCGGCTTCTTGATGGGCAGCTACATACTTTGTCCAACCAGGCTTGGTATTCTTAACCTTTCTGGGATGAGTGTGTAGAGGTCTACTGGCCTCATATATAGCACTCACTATACTATTGTACATTTCACATAGGTCATTACAGTGAGTGTCATCATCACAGTTAATATTTGAACATAAAATAGCATCCATGGGTAGCTGTACTTCCCTTAAGAGAACATCTGTCCACCCACAATAAAATATGACATCCTCTTTAGATTGTTTAGCCCAATTCACTTTGACCCCATTGGCGCCATCTTCTTTTAAAAATACAATCTAATACAATCTGTCAAAAACAATAAGCAAGTGTCTGTTGAATAATACCTCTTAAAAGCAGACTGGAAATCATAAATTAATCTATTCTGCCTGACATAATCATACATTTGTTTATGTATAACTTTTTCTATAATTTTTTTTAAACACTCAAAATTGAAACTGGTTTATAATTACCAGGATCCAGTCTACTTCCCTTCTTGTATAGTGGAATTACTTTAGCTATCTTCATATCTGCTGGTAGCTAATAGTAGCTGTGTCCCGCAAAAACTTTGCTGGGATACCATCCAAGCCAGTTGCCTTAGACACTTATAATTGCTCTAACATGCCCACAAACTCTTCTACCGAAACCTTACGAAAAGAAAAAGAGTTTGGCAATACCCCCTTTCTTTCATAAAACCTTCTGACAAATTCTATCAATCCCATAGCTTCCCCTACTCATGGGAAGCTGTTCCACTAAATTGGTAGCTACAGATGTAAAAAAGTATTTTAATTTATTTGAAACTATTCTTTTATCATATTCTAGCCCTCCATTAACATCTAACCCTATATTAATTGAGGTAGGTTCAGATTTTCCCATTGGCACAATCTCCTTTAAAACCTTCCATAATGATTTAGGATCCTCAGTCTTACATTTTAATTGATCTTTAATAAAATTACTCCTTGCTACTTTTATCTTATTTTGTACTATGCTTCTAAATACTTTATAGTTATTAAAATCACCTGAAAAAAAGTAGCCACCTTGTGATTGAAGTGATCATCCTGTGAGCACAGTCAAGAGAATTTTGTAAGAAGAATCCGTGGCATTTGCACGTAATGACAAAGGCATGGGTTGTATCCCAAGTTTGCAAAAGGTCATCAACTTAACCTACAGCATTCCTATTCACAGAACATACTCCTCAGTCCCCAAGCCACTGCATAAATCCCCTTTAGTGAACCAATGCATCAGTTGCCTTTCAAAGAAGCAAAGAAGAGATGTTGGCTCCATGCAAGATGAATATTGTATCCCTTACTTTGACGATATCTTATGCTACGCAAAGACCTTTGAGGGACATGTGAAAGGACAGTAGAACAGGGCCGGTGCCATGGGGGCATTTGTGGGCCGTGCCCCCCTTCCCATCCTCTCCCCTCTTTGCTGAACATGATCGATTTTGAAAGTGAAAGTGAAACTTAAAAAACAGCACACATGAGAAAGCGGTTGCCCGCTTTCGCGAGCTTCAGCAAATGCACATAATCACATATTGCACGCTTCCCACTCGAAACAACCCCCCATCCCACAGCCGCTCAACGTGATTTCTGCCCACACCTAAAAATGAATATGCCCCCCGATGGAGGTGCCATGGCGCCGGCTCTGCTGCAGAAAGTACTACAAGCCTCATAATGACATGGCATTAAGCTGAGTATGAGATGTTTGGGAAGGGAGTGTGTAACATGTGACGACTAGTCAGTGAAGATAGAGTCAAGATAGACCCCAAACATCTAGATGCAGTACAAGTCTGGTAAACAAAGACACCAACACAGTCTGTGAAGTCTGGAAGATGCCCCGATTCCTGAATCAAACCTACGTCCAGGATTTGTCTCACCTTCCTGCACTGATACATGACCTAACCCTAACATGTAAAACAAGCCACTGTAGGTGTCCAACCAAACAAAAATAAAGTAAGAATGTTCAGCCACTGTTGTGGACACACAAAGAGTGGACAGAATAACATAAAAGAATTCTAAGAATTCACAAACTGGTCGACATTTTGACCACTCTACCTGTTCTAGCTTATCCTGACTTTGACCTGCCATTCATACTCAACGTGGATGCCTCAGAACAAGGATTAGGAGCATACCCAAAGTCAGGCTGGGAAACAGAGTCATCTGATATGGGTCAAGAGAGTGGAATTACAGACTTCATTCAGGGAAGCTTGAATTCTTCGCACTGAAGTGAGCAATCTTCATAATTCTTCATAAATCTTCAAATTTCATAATTTGCACAAAAAATAACTCTTTAACATACATCCAGAGAACCACTGAACTCAATGCCATGGGGTACAGATGGGTTGGAGAACTTTTAAAATGTTCCGTTCAACATCAAGTACTGTCCAGTGAAGTGATCAGAGCCACATGGGAAGGAACAAGGACTGCTGTTAAAAAGGATGTCGCATTGGTCACAGCATTTGAAGGGGGGACTGCTGTACAGGAGAACAGAGCAAAGAAACCGGTTTTATTGACTGTTCGAGAAGAAGGATATAATTTCAAGTAAACTACACCATGACCAGGGCAGAGAATTCAAGAATTACCTTTTCAAGACCTTGTGCTGTATTTCAGAATTGAGCCATTCAAGGACCATACCATCTACAGGGAGGATTAACAGAATGCTACTCTAGATGATTGTGCCTGCGTGCAGTTCCATGCGGCATGGATCAACTATTATTATAACTATTTGGATGACATCCATGACTACACTCTTTTTATCTTGAGTTTAGAGTGACCAATGAAGAGGACAGGAATGATCCAAGAGGATACACCATGCAGTGGGCAAAGTGAATGACAGAAATCACTTCAGAAATCAGTCAGAACTCAAGTGCCCAAAGGAAATGGTACCATGACAGGAAATTAAGAGTAGTTGTTCTCCAACCTGGCAAGTGAGTATTAGTACGAAAAGTATGTGAGAGAGGAAGACCAGGAAAACTGAGATTGTACTGGGAGCAAACTGTCTACATTATCAGAGCAGATTAACCCTTTCGCACGTGAGTTTAAAATATTCAAGCTGAGACCCCGGAGTGAGTTCTTTTTCAGGCGACCGTTATGTAGAGTGTGCCGCCTTACTGTTTCCATGGCGACGCGTCATGCTTGTCATGTGACACACCAAAGCCAAAATAGATCTGTATGACACATGGATCACTTTTATTTCGTTTTTCCTGCTTTATTCAAAATATTTACAAACATGCTCACTATATTATGGTATATCTGATATTCCGATTCTGAAATATGTGCAAGTAAATATATTTGGTAGTTTAAACACTTTTATATCGACCGTGGTAGTTGATCTATACCGGGTGATGGGCACCGCCATGTTAGTTTGCCCTGAATCCGAGCTGTGGGATTTACAGTACGCAAATTCATCCTTTCCTCCCAAAACACGTTAAAGTAGGTCTCTGGTAAACTCGGAGAAGGACAGAGTAAACTTTATAGTTACCTACACAATCTGTATATGATATCAATAAAAACATGTAGTCAGATTATATTTGAAAGGGTCATTATTGCCATTTCCATAGACATCAGTGTGTATTTTACAAACTGTAAATGTATGTTTTTGCTAGTACTTATGTGTTTTTAAATATCTGAAACCTAAAATAAGCATTATATGGTTGAAAACACTGAATATTTGTGATAATATGTCCAGTGGTCAGCGCATCCGATCTGGCTCTGCGCCAGCCAAAGTGCGAAAGTGGATTTAAATTCAGCAGTTGATGACGTGACGCACTGAAAGTTCTAATCAAGCAGTTGTTGTCGTGAAGTTCTGGGAGTTGTCAAGACTGATCACACCGGTGTGATCGTACGCGCTAAAGGGTTAAAGATCGACCAGCCTAGTGAGTGGTAGCAAAGACCAACAGCTCAAAGAAACCTCCACAGAAAACCTACTGCATCAAATCAAAGCCTTACCTGTGGAGGTGCAAGAGGTAAAAGATAAACAAACAAGATTAAATAAAAAAAACAGGGCCACAAAACAAGTCAGAATAACCCAGAATGGCAAGCACTACTATTGGCTACAGACAACCGAGAGAACAACCAAAGACTTACCTGAAAGAACCTACCTGTGATCCTCCATGACAATGATCCTACAGATAACCTAAAAGAAAAAGACAAATGCTGCATTCCAATTTGCATACTATAGTATTCACAAATCAGAGTGTGTTGAAATTAGTATTCCAAAGGTACCAGAATGGTTTACTATTTACCAGTTAGAAGTGAAGATCCATGCACACATTAATGGCTAATATTGCCCATAGCACATTGCATGTTGGTCGCGGATTCAATAAGAACTACAAACATGAATTAAAATGTAAATAAAAAAATAAAAAATAAAAAACATGGAGGATGTGCGAAAGTAACAGTTAAGTAGAGAGATTTAGATAAAGGGGTTTGGGAAACTTTATGTGTTAAAACTTGATTAAAATTGATTGTTGTGAAATAAGACAATACATGGGTATAAAATTTTATTTTTGGTTATAAAAAATAGTCTGTGAAACAGATCTACTATAAGAACTAAACTAAAACAACAAGTGCATAACAATTAATACATGTGAAAAAGAACTAATGATTTAACTGTGAAAACACTGAAAAGAGAACTGGTTAATATTGCTGAGAAATGTTAATAAAGAGACGCTGACAAGTCAAGCCTGAGGAAAGCCACTGATGTTTTTGTGTCCTTTATTTCCCCTGATAATTTGCTTTAATCTGCCTACATGTTCCATGCCCAGGTCACGTAACATTTATATTGATTACCTGGTTTTTTTTTTTTTTGCATGGTTCCATAACTATTGGTTGGCCATATTCCCCTGCTCCCCATCTCGGATGGCCTGATGCTGGATTAACAGCAAATTTAAATTTTTGGGTGAACTATCCCTTTAACAGATCCAACTTTAAAATGTATTAATGTATAAGGTGGTCGCACACCAGACGAGAAGCGCATCTCTGCGTCGCAGCTGGGACAACTCACAGGTATCACACACTGGACGATCTTGGTGTTGCATGGCACGATTACAAACCATTCTTGGCCCAGAATTTGTTTGTATTGTGTACAGAATACACACCTTCAAAATGCACTAACACACACTCTGGGAACAGTAATTCTTATACACTAGCCTACTAGTCAAATGTTTGGAATGATTAAGATTTATATGTTTTTGAAAGAGGTATCTTATGCTCACTAAGTCTGCATTTATTTAATCAAAAAAATGCAGCCTAAGTGACAGGGTGGGAGCTATAGGGGCTCTGGTGCAGGTTGTTGCTGTGGGCCCCCCCAGTTAAAATCGTGAGGGGCCAGTAGTCACCAGTTTTCACCTCATTTCTTTCAAAGGAAAACAAACCTAACAAACAAAAGATGATTTGGGAACTAACTTGAGCTAACAAGCCAATTCCAGACTAATTGTGAAAAACGATGTGTAAGGGCGGGCAGTTGGGAAGGTGTTGAAATCTTGTTGATTTTGAGAGTAGGCCTTAAATTTGGCATAATCATCAGTGGGAACCTCTGTCAAGCACTTAGAATGGCAAAATCTCTTTCTGTTCCCATTTATGGGTTAAAAGGGTAAATAAATGTTGATCTGAAAATTTTTTGAAGGAATGGGCAGAGAAAATGGGGCTTCATAATTAGATCTTATAAATACTCATAATATGACTCATAAAATGGTACATTTAATTCCCAAACATAAGCTTTCATTAGTCATGCATTCACAGATAATATTATTCATCACTGAATATTTGAATATCATTATTTATATAGAAATTATTTATTTTAAATTGCTATACTATATTACAATAAGGTCAGTTTCACAAATGGGGCTTAGCTTAAGCAAGGAATAGGCCTTAGTATAACTTTAACTGTACATGAGGTTATACCTGACTAAAAACCTCAAGACAATAACCATGCATACAAAAGGTTTAATTCACCACAATCATATGTCCTTGCATAGAAGTTATAACTGCACAATCTGCATTAAAAAAGTGAAGTGAAAGTGTAAGCAATTGGTGTGGTTTTGAAATATATGTTTATGTTCAAAACATTACTTAATCGATAAATGGGAACCTCAATTTAAAACTATCAATTAAAATATCAATTATAACCAAAACAGTTCCAATTTTCAGTTCAAAGTGATGCATCATAAAAAGAAAAGAGAAAATGGGGTGATGAACAAACTGGATTTCATGGAGAATCTGAATGAATCGGCAGAATGAATAGTTGAGTGCATACTGTTCTCTCTTGAAAAACTTATGTTGTCCTTGGATTAAGTGTCAAATTTCAGTACTGACAACATACATGTTAACTATGGGATTCACCACTCAGTGTACACCATCTTGAAGAAAAGCCAAACTAATCTGCAATAGGTTTAACTGCCACGCCCATTGCTTAACATATGCTGCGTTTACCTTTGGCGTTTACAGAGGTTTACCTTCTTGAATCACATTATTTCCCTCTTTGAAGATGTCATAAAGAACCTTAAGGCCAATACTACACTGTAAAAAGCGATTTTTTTGAACTTGTAAATAAAGATAGCATCAGTTAAGTAAATTTTACAAACAAATACTATTTTGTCATTTTACTTCAAAATATCACATTTAATTCAATAAGCTACTTGAGGTTTCGTTTTTATTTATTTTACTTAAATACATAAGTAAATTCAAATGGAACTGCCTAAGTAGAAATTAAAGTTAAAAAACTCATAAGTATATTTTACTTAGAACCGTTTGTTATGTTTACAAGGATTCTTTAAGTAAATAGTTATGATCCCATTTTTCCTATCATGCAGTGGGGCATGAATAATTAAAAATGTACACTGTTTTATGGTTGCTTTTGTTGTTAGTTGTTTAGTTAGGTTGTTAGTTGTTGTTTGTTTTAGTAACATACTGTTTTGTGACACCTGGAGTTCATTTTCTACTCAAAATGACCCATTCATACTCAAACACTATTCACTGATTGTTACCGTCATTGTGTGTGGTGTACCAAGTATTGAGGTCTCTGTGTTCATTTGACTATCCATTTTTTTGAGTAGGCATATTATCTTAAAAGGATAACAGTCTGTCTACATGCTTACTTGCATGTTTGCAAGTGAATCACATGCTGTAATAGAAAGGTGGTTTTCAAGTGTTGCCTAGTTAAAGTAAGTTGTATAAACTTGCAGATTTTATTTAATTCAATGTTTGAGTTTTACTTAAAATATGTGAGTGCAAAAGAAGGAAAAATGTGTACACTTTTTTTTTACAGTGATAAGCATTTCATAATGTAAAATTTACAAACAAAGAGTCAACAAAATTAACTGGGAATTTCCAAGTAAACTTAACTTAAATATGTCTAATTAAACCTACTACTAATTATGTTTAGGCTTTTACTTGACAAATGTTTGTAAATTTACTAGCCTTTTCTGAGTGAAAAAACTTTCCAAAGTTTTTTCAAGTAAATCCTACTCCACATTTTTTACAGTGTACCTGTGTGGAACTTCATTCCTGCATTCTTCAGAAGCAAACTAAAACAGTGGTTTAGATATGGTGCCAGGTTGTTGGCTATATTTCAGGCAGCTGAAATACAATTAGGTCCCAGATATGTTCCATTCTGTACATATTTGGGACCTAATTGTATTTCAGCTGACATCTCCCAAATATGTCAACAACGAGATGTTGATTGGTGTGGTATGCTTACATGTTATTTTCGCCTGAAAGGGGGTTTTAATCATATATTTGTACTAATTATAATATAGTACATTACATTTACATTTACATTTAGTCATTTAGCAGACGCTTTTATCCAAACCGACTTACAAATGAGGACAATGGAAGCAATCAAAAACAACAAAAGAGCAATGATATATAAGTGCTATAATAAGTCTCAGTTAGCCTAAACACAGTATACGTAGCAAGGGCGTTTTTTAATAATATAATAAATAAAAAGAAAACAGATAGAATAGAAAAAGAATAGAGCAAGCTAGTGTTAGAGGTCTTTTTTTATAATTGTATAATAAATGAAAAGAAAATAGATAGAATACAAAAAGATTAAAAAGGTAGTTAGATTTTTTTTTTTTTTTTTAAATAGAATTAGAATAGTGAGTGAAATAGTTAGAGGGTCAAATAAAGATGGGAGAGATGTGTTTTAAGCCGATTCTTAAAGATGGCTAAGGACTCAGCTGCTCGGATTGAGTTGGGCAGGTCATTCCACCAGGAGGGAACATTTAATTTAAAAGTCCATAAAAGTGACTTTGTGCTTTTAGGTAAAGGGGTGCAGAGCCAGTGGTGGTTTTGTAGGCAAACATCAATGCCTTGAATTTTATGCGAGCAGCTACTGGTAGCCAGTGCAAATTGATAAATAGAGGTGTGACGTGTATTCTTTTCGGCTCATTAAAAATTAATCTTGCTGCCGCGTTCTGGATTAATTGTAAAGGCTTGATAGAACTGGCTGTAAGACCTGCCAATAGAGCGTTGCAATAGTCTAGCCTGGACAGAACAAGAGCTTGAACAAGGAGTTGTGCAGCATGTTCCGAAAGAAAGGGCCTGATCTTCTTGATGTTGAATAAAGTAAATCTGCAGGAATGGATAGTTTTTAGCAATGTGGTCTGAGAAAGTTAGCTGATCATCAATCATAACTCCAAGGTTTCTGGCTGTTTTTTGAAGGAGTTATGGTTGATGTGCCTAACTTGATGGTGAAATTGTGATAAAACGATGGGTTTGCTGGAACCACAAGCAGTTCTGTCTTGGCAAGGTTGAGTTGAAGGTGATGGTCCTTCATCCAGCAAGAAATGTCTGTTAGACAAGCTGAGATGCGAGCAGCTACCGATGGATCATCAGGATGGAATGAGAGGTAGAGTTGAGTGTCATCAGCATAGCAATGGTATGAAAAGCCATGTTTCTGAATGACAGTAATACTGTAATACTGTAATAGTAATACTGTGATGCAAAAATTCTACACAGAACAAATCATTGTATTACTGAAAACATGTTAGAAAAAGTAGATAAATTGAATAATTCTAGTACTGCAGGTGTGTGCTCATGAGAATGTGTTATTACCACAACATTAAATAAGGGCATCTTTGTAGAAATATTACAATAGGCTTATATGTTATCCTAAAAGAAACAAATAAAATTGTAATATTAAATATTAAACAGACAGCAATAGTTTTGAGAGTAACACATGAAGTGGTTCAGATTCCTGAAATAAGCCAGATGATGAATTTAAGAAATTAAGTGTGAAAATGGCAGTGATGGCAGGGAGCAGCTACTCAAAACAAACCTTTACAAGTTCCAGCAGATAGCTAACGAAATATGCTTTACTTTATAATTTTGTAATTATTATTAAAATATCAGGACAGTTTTATATTGGAGCAGTTTGGAGATCCATCTGTGTTAAATGTACATTCTGGGTCGCTAAAGACCCAAATATGTAATAATCATTGATGAAACATTAATCTATGTAAAGGTTAATTGATTAATTGATTACAGTTAGGCCTAATTACAAATATTTTTAAACATTTATGTTTGGATGTGAGGAAGTAATCTTCTAACTACGTCTGTAAGGATCGTCTTATTCTTTCATGTTCTAATACATCACGTTGACTTCCACATGTTCACATGAAACTTGTGATGTGGTGTCTAAATCTCATGATTAAAATTTGACAGAACAGATTTCCTGTTTTTACAGTGGGAGGAGCCATGTGTATAAATATAAGAGGCACAGTATGAACATCACAGCACAGCCAGCAGCAAAACAATCCAACCAGCAAGGTAATGATCTGATTCTCACTGTCAATGAATCTATTTGTCAAATTGTCGATAATATCAAATGCTATAGCAGATGTAAAAAAAGTACCTCAATATTTTTTCAATAATTAAAAAAGTGGTATTTATATTATATTATATTTTAATTTCATGTTTTCAGATGGTTCCAGTGTTGATGTTACTCATGGTGGCTCTTGTAGCTGCAGAATCTGATACTGATTCTGTTTCTGTGGTTCACTGTGATGCCTCTACTTACTGTCCTGATGGAACAACTTGTTGTCTGAATCCTTATGGGTCCTGGGGCTGCTGTCCATACCCAATGGTAAGTGAATCACAGTAAAATGTTTTCTAGTTATACATTAAATTAAACTTTTGTTCATTCTCTCCTCTCCTGCAGGGCCAGTGCTGCAGAGATGGATTACATTGCTGTCCTCATGGTTATCTGTGTGATTCGACATCGACCTATTGTCAGGGTGGGTGGCTGAGAATGCCATCTTCTCCCAGACTGGCCTTAAAAGCTATCCAAAAAACTCAGGTGCGTCAAAACTCTGTCTATATATTTTCGAATTTGATGTGACTCTATGCAGACTAATCAGCGACTGATTTGAAGAAAGACATGCCAGTTAGAAATTCTGTGTGACTTGAGATGGGGCCGGTGCCACTTTATCTTGATATATGCCACCAAAATAGAGTGAGAGCGATGAGAAGTACAAAGTGCCTTCCGCTACGAGTGGCAAATCTCGCCGAAATCTCAGTTATATTATATTATATTCTATACTACAAACATTTATTTCTTTATCTACTTTGCAGTCTTTGTCCTTTGACCAGGCTCTCCAACAGAAGAGCCAGACTGAGCAGGTTCATTGTGATGGAGATGTCTACTGCCCAACTGAGCAGTTCTGCTGCAAGACATCAGCTGGCCAGTGGGGGTGCTGCAGCGGTAAAACTAACTTTATGTTGCCGTATTAATCATTCCTAATCACGACGCTTATGTAAATAATAGATTTAAGATAACATATAAATTTAACAAAACTCACGCAATGTATTTCTGTCTTTTATAGGTTTGGTGTTGTAAATAAAGGACCCCCATGACCTGAATGGACCTCTCATCAAAAACTGCCAAAGTGCAAGAGGCTTTCAAATGTCAGGAAATTTATAATCCCACATCCAAGATGAATTAATACAAAATAAAAATGGGAAGAATCATAGTTTAATTACAATAAATTGCATAGTCATTCAATACATGATTTGTTTTTGAGAAAGTCTTACTATTTTTAATCATCCATCCATCGTATTATTGTTTTATGAATGAATCAATCTTTATAAATGAATCTTTTAAAATAAACAACTTGTTCTCTTTCACTTCACTGTGACTAACTCTAATTCTAATTAAACTAACTAATCATTTTTGTTTACTGAAGTCTCTCCAGGTACATTTGTAATAGATACTACTGTGTTACTTGCTATTGATGTAGCATATACAGTAGACTATGTATCAGTGGTGTGCAGTCGTGCTTTTAAATGAAAAGTCCTCAGGCTGGTAATACACGGGGCAACTTTTTGAGCAATTTTGCTTGGGCACTTTCCCATTGAGAATGGGTAACAAATGTGTCTGGATATTTTAGATCGGTAGTGGGCCCTGTGTCTCACCTGGTTGCCCGTTGACAGCAACATGATTCTTTCAATGCTGGTTGCAACTTATTGGTATAACAATCTGCAGAAACAAACAAACAAACAAACAAACAAACAAACTATCATTGAACAAATCTGAATGTGATTCAAAAGATTCGAGTCACTGAGATGAATCAAAACTCACAGTTACAGCACACGCACAGCACAGTACTGTAGCCTTGACACTTGACAGCTTCCCCAGTAAGTCTCACAATAACCAGATATGGTTAAAATGTTGTTAGGATAAAATAAAACGACCGTCTACGTACAAATAAAACGGATGACGAATTCATTTTTTTTCTTTTAGACACGACACGAGATTGCTCCGCCTCCATGATGCGTTTCTATAGCAACATCTAACCAAAGACTTGTGTGAGAAAAACATGCAGAAAATGTCGGCGATGAACAGAAAATTAATTCAAAACCTCGCCGAAACGTTATGCAAGCAAGTCAAACATTGTAGGTATCTATACTTATTATGTTTTCTTCTAACATGTCAATTGATATTCTTTATATTATTCTTGTAAAACGTTTGCTATCAGATCTTAGTTCATTACCATGTCCTGCGTTAGAAAAGTCAGAAGAAAATGCCTTGTTTACTGCCTGTTCAATCATTTGACAGTACTGTGCTCGTGCTGTAGTTGATAAAAGAGAGACGGAGTGTCTAATAAGGCTGTTCAGCGGTCTGCTGGGAGAGCAGGCGGAGAGAAGAGCGGCTCATGGACTGGACCGGGTCAGGTTTAGAAATATACTGCACAACACCTTCGGCATGACCGACGATATGATGATGGACAGCGGTACGTTTCCGATTTGGATGAGGACAATAATAATAATAATAATAATAATAATGCCAGTTCATTTTCAGAGAAAGTTGCTAAAGGAAGGTGGATTTGTTGCTGAAAGTCGTTGTGACGTCATTGCGCGATGACGTCATTGCGTAATCACAACGCAAAATTGTCAAATCAAATCTCAGCAAAAAAATATTTAATATATTAGTTTAGATTTGTTTGGAAAACAATATGCTGAATATAATATTAAAATATAAACAACTATTTTTAAATACACTGAATTATTAAACATACATTATTGAATTATTACAGTTTTTTTTTAATAGCTAGTAAACTAGTAGTACTACTCATTCTCAACAATTATGCTTTAAGCAGTGTATTAGTTAGTATGCTTCACTATAAGAAAAGTCTGTAAAAATAGGACACAATCTACTATGGTAATATATAATAATTTTCCGTATTTGTTTTTTACCTGCATTTTAAATTATGATTAGATTAGATGAATTTAATCTAATAATCGGGTTACAGGGTTACAATGGATGATGGATCATGGATAATGTCCTGGGAAATTACTAGTATCTTTTCCATTTTTCTTACAGTGTGCTAACTAATCAACAATCGCAGGTACAAGCTACTAACAAAGTGTATCATAAATGAACAATTATTAAATTATTATTATTAAATTGAACAAATGAAAATAGCAGCTAATTCTATTCATATGATATGTACAGCTAGGCATCTTTGGTTTCCTTTTTTTGTGTAATTTGGATGGAAAATGTGTGCCTTTTTATTGTTTGAGTCACTTATCAAAAGTTGCTAAAAGTTGCCAAATAAATTTAAAAAAATGGTTAAATTTGTTGCTAGGTGCTTTTGGAAGAAAAAGTTGCTAGGGTAGTCTGAAAAGTTGCTAAATTTATCATCAATATTGCTAAGTTAGCAACACTGATAATCGACAAGTGGACAGTAGTATATAGTTAAGTGTGTTTAATACATAAACAAGTATATACATCCTAAAATATATCTTAAGTTTAAAGTTATGAGGAAATTAGTAAAGGATATTAATTAATATTTGCGATGCTTCTTAATTATCAAATAATATTAACATTACTGATAATATTTTTTCACAGTATTTCGTGCCTTTGACAAGGACAATGACACCTACATAAGCGTCAAAGAATGGGTGGAAGGACTGTCTGTCTTTTTGCGAGGCGCACTGGATGAGAAAATAAAATGTAAGTTCTTTAAAACTTCACTTTGAAGAGGTGATCATGAAATGTTATGAACACAATGTTTCATTTATATTTCTATCAGTCTGTTTTGACGTATACAACCTGCATGGGGACGGATACATCTCACGGGAGGAGATGTTACAAATGCTGAAAGACAGCCTCATCAGACAACCCACTGAAGAGGATCCCGATGAGGGGATTAAGGACATTGTGGAGATTGCCTTGAAGAAAATGGTACTACTATGTGTCCTAAAGCTTACATGTAACATTATAGCATTGTTTACCAAATACATCAATCTTTTTTTCAGGATCATGACCATGATGGGAAAGTTTCTTATTCTGATTTTGAGAAGACAGTCAAAGACGAAAACCTTCTACTAGAAGCTTTTGGAAACTGCCTCCCGGATGCAAAGGTAGAAATCACAAGCAACTATTTTTGCATGTAAAATGTATTGTCATTTTAAAGGACAGGCTCTTAAATTGTTCTTTTATTTGTTTGGCAGAGTGTACTGGCATTCGAGCAACATGCATTCCAGGAACCACACGGACATTGAAAAGAACCACTACTTTTTTTATGGAAAAAATATATATATAAGAGAAAAGATAGTTAAACAATATTTGTGGCTGGAACAGAAATAAATATATAAAATGTTGCTCAATGTGAGACCATGATTGTCTGATTAAATTCTTCTGCGTGGCTTTGCTGTAGGGGTCTTCACTTGTACAGGTTTGATCTCTGGAACAGATGTAACCTAAGAAAAATAAAAAAATATATTGGTATTTGCAACAATGCAAATGCGATCATGAAAAATTACATAATGTACATAACATTCTATTTTAGTATCATTGAGATATTATAGTTTTTATTACTATTTTGAATCAATTTTTATTTTTATATTTCCATTGTAATTTCAGTTAAAAGTCTAGAAATTTTGTAATGTTATTGTCATTTTCATTCAGTTTTTGTTATTTATATATATGTATGTGTGTGTGTGTGTGTGTGTGTGTGTATGTGTATATACACACACACATATACACACACACACACATATACACATATATACACACATACATATACACACATACATATGTTTTGATTATTTATGTTTTAGTTTAAGCTATTTTAGTACAACAAATTAAACTAAAATGAGAAATGTTGAAAAGCTGAAATAAGTTTTTTATATATATTTTATTTCAGTTAATATTTATTTCAAGTAATGAAAACTTTTTTTATGTTTTTCATTTTAGTTTCAGTTTTCGTTAACTATAATTACTGGTACACAATGTACTTATGTAAATTACATCATATTTACAGCAGGAATTAGAGACAAACTAACCTTGCTCATTGTTTGACGGATCAAATTGGTGGTTACATTTAATGAGTGATCCTCCATGTCTACCTTGGGCAGCTCTGGTAATTTAGGACCAATCAGAGTCTCAGTTTCAGCTGCTTCATTCAAGAAGAACGCTTGTCCCTCCAACTTTCTTTTTCTACTTTCTAAATGTGTTGTCCTTGGCATAAATCTAACAGATGGTGACAGGTTCTTCTGCCTTTCAATCAAATCTCTCTCTTTTTTATAAGATGCAGAGGATGCACACTGCTTTGAAGTTTCTGTGACAGGAGGGATGGCATTATGTAGAGAGCCCATCTTATCCTCTGTAGGTAATGTTGTATCAGTGGTCCACTGCAACTGTAATGGCTGTTCAAAACCGTGAAGTCTATAAGAAACATCCTCCACTGGTGTTAATGGCAGCACAGAAAAGCCCATGTCATCAGAGTTCACATTCTCCATTCTGGCCTTTTCAAAGCCTTTCTGGATCTCAGGTGCTGCAGCTGTCCGTGTGTCCGTGCTTGATGACTCTGTGCTTTCTTCTAATTGCCGATCTTGTTGTTTTGCTAAAAATTATTATTTTTTTAAATCATAAGTTATATAGATTTTCTATAGATGTAACCTATTGGGAGACAATTACAATACCTGTATTATACAATACCTGTATTTTGGCTTGCTCTGTTAACATATCTTCTCCTGTCCTGTAACTTTTGCCTCGTCTCTTCCACAGTTTCATACTCAGGGGCATAGCAGACGTGCAACTGACCCCCAAAGAAGCTCTTTTCATCAGTGTTCCATTTAGCTACCCTGAAAATTTCCACATTGTAAAATACGCATGTCATTTCATGAGAAAAGGACCTTTCGAGTCCCTCATGAACATATAGGTACATATATGACATTAAAAAGTTCAATAAATCATCACATTTTTATTTAATTTTTAGATTTAAGTTAATCATATTTAGATAAATATTAACATTAAATTCTTTATAATATTCAGCTTGCAGTGTCATGACCTTGAGAAAAGGTTAAAAGATTAAATTACACACACACACACACACACACACACACACACAAAAACTCTGCCTTTCTCCTTTTATAGCTTGTTACCAAAAAAAAGCCTCACATTGTATATTATGAATATTGTTGGCTCCTTGACAATTTTTTGAATTGCTTTTATAAGTTGCTTTGAATACAAAGTCTGCTGAAAGTGTACATGTAAAATACTTTTATTTAAAAAAGGACACTTAACATTTACAATATTACAAACTAATTCTATTTCTATTTTCTGTTAATCTAAAAACACAAAAATATTAAGCAGAACAAGTGTTTAGAACATATAAGAAATTAACTGCAAATCAGCATATTCAAATGATTTCTGAAGGATCATGTGACAATAAAGACTGCAGTAATGGCTGCTGAAAATTCAACTTTTCCATAACAAGTATAAAATATATTTTAATAAATATTAAAACAGAAAATAGATTTATTTTAAAGTATAATAATGTCAATTTTTTTTTTTTTTTTTTTTTTTTTTTGATGATGAAATAAATGCAGCCTTGCCTTGATAAGCATAAGAGACAAACATTTAAAAACATCTAGTGTGGCACATGTTCACTTTAAACATGTTTTACTCTGTCTTTACCTTGCACTCGTGAGTTTCTGGAACTGAAATAAGTAGACTTCAGTGAACTGTTCTGCCGGGTATTCATCCAGCGCCCTGTACTCCTCAATCACTCCATAGAGAGCAAAGAGCTGCACCAGCTCTGCCATCACTCCAATGGCGGGCACTCCTTGAACTAATAGAAACCGAGACTCCAGGTTGATGGTATATACCTGAAATCAGTGGTACAGTCAAAAATATTATTAACATTGGCTGTGGCTCAAAACCTAGTTAGGTGACTAACTTACAACATCTCTGTGCATTAGTGCATACTGATACAACAAGCTAAAATACGGTGCTCACATAAACTAAAACCATTTATAAAATAAACCCACCTTAACTGCTTTGAGGCGCCTTCCCTCTCTGTATTTTGGGCGTGTTTGGGCAACATCTTCTTCTTTTTCTTCTTTTCATTTTTTGGCAGATTGCAACCATGACTTTTAAAGGTGCATACCGCCACCTACTGTATCAGAGTATGTAACATGAGCTATATCCATTGGTACTACTTTATATCAAAAAAAAAAAAAAAAAAAAAAAAAAAATTTTCTATATCCTATTGTATATCCCTATATTTTTTAGATATTGTATAACTGCTTTCTGTGTATCCTTTACCCCATCTCCTGTTGTGCCTAATAAACCTTCAAGGTTCCACTTCCTTCCTGTCTGACTTATCTTTTGTTTTTAGCCTCATCCTCTCATCTCTATATTTCTTACAATATAGCAATACATGTTCTACATCTTCCTTGGACCTACATTCCAAACATTCATCTGATGGACTTTTGCCCATTAAAAACAGTGTTTTATTTAACCCTGTGTGATCAAACCTTAGCCTGGTTAAAACACTCTCCTCTCTTCTGTTACTTCTGTTCACACCCTGAGCATTAATAGATTTTTGCAAGCTGTAATATTTCCTTCCACTTTTATCCACATCCCACCTATCCTGCCATTTCTTTAACATTTCTTTTTTAATTATCGCCTTAGCTTCTCCTTTTCCAAGAGGTATATTTATGACATTGTTCATCTTAGTTGATTTTTTTGCTATATTGTCTGCTCCCTCATTCCCTTGTACACCTGTGTGGGCAGGTACCCAGCAGAATCTCACATCTATCCGTAGTCTCTGTAATCTAAATAAACTTTGTTGAATTTCTAGCATTAGATCTTCTCTATTAGATTTCATATTTTGAATACTATAAAGAGCTGCTACAGAGTCAACAAAACACACCACTCTGTCTGGTTTTACTTCCTCAACCCACTGCAGTCCTACAATAATCGCCATCATCTCTGCCGTGTACACTGATGCCTGATCGGGTAATCTTTTCCCAATGCTTATATTCATTGTTGGTATATATATTCCTATTCCTACCTTGTCCTCTTCATCTTTAGATCCGTCTGTATACATATCTAAATAACTGTAATATTTGTTCCTTATGTACTGACTTGCCAAATGTCCTTTCCTACTCTCTTCCCATTCATTTTTTAATTCCAATATATTTAAGTCTATCTCAGTTCTTGGAAATAACCAAATAGGGATATTACTGATAGGTGTAGGGGAGTTAAGCCATATATTATTTACTCTATATTCCTCTGATTTAGTCTTTATTACCCATCCAAAACCATTACCTTTAAAAGAACTATACTCCCAACATTCCTGAATAATGCTCTTAGCATGGTTTTCAAACCCACATCCACTTAAGCGACTCCAGTATATAAGCATGAGTTTATCTCTTCTCAGGTCTGAGTGCACTTCTCCTAACTCAACCTGGATTGCTTTAATTGGTGTTGATCTCATTACACCTGCACAGATCCTCAATGCTTTATTACTAAATCTATCTAACTTCAATAAATGGGTTATCTGTTGCTCCATAAACATAACATCCATAATCTATTGTTGACCTCATTAGAGCCCTATAAATATACATTAATGATTGTTTATTTGCTCCCCAATCTTTCCCCACTCCCGCTCTCATTAAATTTATGACTTTCTTGCATTTTGATTCCACCTTTTCAATGTGTATTTTCCATGTTCCCTTTTGATCTAACCAAATACCAAGATATTTAAAATGATCTACTGTTTCCATATTGTGGCCATATAACTGTAGCTTCTGTTTATCTATCCCTTTCTTCCTGGTAAATATCATATGACAAGACTTACTTGTAGAAAGCTTAAATCCCCAATTATATGACTTTCTTCCTGGTAAATATCATTGCTTCCTTGATTTTACTTCTCACCCTTATGGCATCTCGTCCTCTTACCCATATGGCCCCATCATCTGCATACAGAGCTGACCCAATCCTTCTATCTAGATTCATAAAAATATCATTGATCATAACATTAAATAAAACTGGACTAATAACACTACCTTGTGGAATTCCATTAACAATTTCAAATTCCTCAGATACGTCTGATCCCACTTTGACTCTAAATCTTCTTTCTGACAGAAATTCTAATACCCAGTTATATAACTTACCTCTAATTCCCATTTTATTCATTTTAATTAGTAACCCCTCCCTCCACATGGAATCATAAGCTTTTTCAATATCAAAGAATACAATACTCATTATTTCTTTCATTTTAAATGTTTTCTCTATCTCGTTGCTTACTTTCACAACAGCATCCATTGTGGAATGCCCTTTTTCTGAACCCACTTTGATATGGTGCAAATAATCCTCTGTGTTCAAGGGTGTAGTTAAGTCTTCTAACTAGTATCTTCTCCATCCACTTGCAGAGATGTGATGTTAGGGCGATAGGTCTATAGTTACCAGCATTATTAGAATTTTTCCCAGGTTTATTAAATGGCAATATTAACGCACTCTTCCAGCTTTTGGGTATTTTACCTTCTTCCCATATCTTGTTAAATAAGTGTAATATTATCTGTAATACTTTTTTCAGGTAGTTTCTGGTACATAACATAACTAAGTTGATCTTCTCCTGTAGCAGTATTCCTAATACCATTTAATACTATCACTAGTTCATTCATATTCATTTCTGCATCCATAGTACTTTCCTCATTATCTTTTTTAATATACACATCCCTATTTTCCTTAAGAACCTTCTCTTTATGTAGTCTATGGATATCATCTAAATGGGTTTGGGCAACATTTCGTTGCTCATGGTGTTTAAACACTTTTTGTGTGTCCCACACAGAAGGATTGGCGACCGAGCTGTCTTTGTGTGGTGAAGTCAGCGACCAAAGTAAACAATTCACCAGGTTTCAAAATAAAAGTCTCAGTTTTTAAACGATATGTTATCGTAGTGATTTGCAATTGCATAGTTAATTTGACATATTAATTCATAATTAAACATGGTATGAACCAATTAAATTAATGCAATTTACTTAGCATTTAATAAAGGTCATTACAATTTCATATTTAAATGTAATTTAAAATGTATTCACTATAATTTTTAACCCTCTGGCATTGTTCGGCCATTGTTCAAGTCACACCTGTGTTGTTTGCGTTCATTGGAAATGAATGGGAAATATAAAGAGCAATTCCCAAATGAACAATACCTAAGGGTTAATTTAATACATATTCCTCCGATTTTACAGACAAGGCTTAAAGGGATACTTCATCCCAGAATGAAAATTTTGTCATTAATCACTTACCCCCATGTCGTTCCAAACCCGTAAAAGCTCTGTTTGTCTTTGGAACACAATTTAAGATATTTTGGATGAAAACAGGGAGGCTTGAGACTGTCCCATAGACTGCCTAAAATTTTCATTTTGCGGTGGAGTAACCCTTTAAGCCTACTAAAACGCATGTCTGAACTGTTTTAACTGAAAGAAACTTACTTGCATTTATAAAAATATGTAAGTGGCATTGATTTGTCTCAAGATGTAGCCTACACCAGTAACGTTTTTGTTTGTTTCTAATGCATGTGTATAAAAGCTTAAATGTCCTAATTGAGCTATGACATAATCCTGATTTAATTTAAGCCCTGTCTATGAAACCAGGCCTTAGCATATGAATATATATTTAGGGTGACCATACATCCTCTTTTTCCCGGACATGTCCTGTTTTTGAACCTCAAAAAATGCGTCCGGCCGGGATTTCTAAATCGCCCATAATGTCTGGGATTCGGCTTTTCTACAGTCACCATTCATTGTGTGCAAAGCCCTGCAAGGGACTGTTTTCTTAATCCCGCTCCTGCTGAATTTCTGACCATAATCGCCCGCTCCCGTTATTCTTTGTGTCCAGTGCTCCCGCAAACTTTCTAATATTGCATATAATTTGCATGCCTCAAGGAGCCACTATCAGTATGCGGAGTGTTTAAATCTCGCTGTTCACTTTTACTTTGGAGTTTGCGATCACGCGCGCTCTGTGTAAAGGAATATCAGATATTTGTCAATGAGCTCAGGATCTGTTGAGCAGCACATCCTCCAGCATGAGCTGTCAGCCATATCTCCTCTCATCCCGTGATCAGTCAAATCTGACTCCTGCAGCTCGTGTTGGATGCAGGGAAGTCCCGCAGTTTTTTTTCCATGGAATTAGGCTACTTTTAAACTGTTGACAAATGTTGCATAAATTACATTTGACTGAAATGCTTATATTAAAACATTTTGCAAAGGTGGTGACGAATACGATGATAGGGGCCCACAGCTGTGACGGTGTCCTTAATGTTAATCCAAGAAAATAAAAGAAAGAAAATCACTCACTGCACTTGACTGAATAAATTTTTAGTTTTAACAAGAACTAGCCTAATCTGTATTTAATTTATACAGTGAAGACTATGCAATGCTATTTTATATTTGATTATTCAGTTTCTGTACATGAATGCCTACAAACTTGAAAAAATTGTTTAATTTCTATCTTTGTTCTATTTATCTATTTGTGCTATTTACACAATTTCAAACAGGGCCCATGGTACAACCTATGATAAAACTGTGCTAGATGTTAAGTTTTGTGAAGGAGGGCCACTGGTAGGAAGCTTTTTAGCTGTGTTTATGATCGATATGCATAACAGTGACTGTAAAATATGTATTTTAGGTATGGAAATGACATTTTGAGTTTTGATACTTGGTATTACTTTAACCACCAACCAACTACACCTCAGCCCCCCCGCCCCACCCACACCCACACCCACTGTCCTCTTTTTGGAAAACTAAAATATGGTCACCCTATATATATTGAGCAGTGTTCTGAAGTATTCCATTTATACTGTTAATAATGAATTTGTCAAAGACCACATGAAGCTCCTCTGTTCATTAACTTCTCAGAATTTGATGATACAAGCATTGAGAAGCATCCTTTCTGAAACAAAGACTTAGAAAAATACTGAGGACGTTGTATATGCTGATGTCATATTTGTGAAAAGAAAAAGTCATTTAATAATAATAATAATAATTTTAATAAAAGTCTTTTTTTTTTTTTTTTTTTTACTGTTTACGTAACTGATTACTGTAAATGTTTACTATTTTTTTATGCCATTTAAAAAAAAAAAAACTCCAGTACACTTCTGTATAGTGCTGGGCGATATGAGCAAAAATTCATATCTCTGTATTTTTTAGCTGATTTTCGGTATTATGGTAGCCTATATATATCTCGGTATTTTGTATTTGGATTAAACAAATAAAGTGAATGTAAGCATGTGGGCACATATTATGTGCAAAAAGGGTTAAAATTACATTACACTGTAACATTGAATCTAAAAACAAAAATAATCATTTTAAAGCAGAAGTTACTAAACTAAAAATGAAAATAAAAAGCACAGACTAATTGAGTAAGAAGGCTATTTTGATTACCCCATAACACTTTACAGTTAGTGTTGTCATACAAATACAATTAGGCTACTTAGGTTTAAAATTCTACATATGTCACATTTATTGTCCAACTACAAATATTTCAGCAAAATGTATATTTTAGTCAGAGTTATTGCGCTCAGTCGGCGGCGCTCGTTCTAAATGAAGTCTGTGGAGTTTAGCGGAGAATCGCAAAGCAAAAGCTTATGCACTTCTGACAGCAAAACGGAAATTTTTCAAGGATTTTTTTACATTTACAGATAGAGAATATACCTGTCCATGTATAGGGTGACCATACATCGTCTTTTTCCCGGACATGTCCTGTTTTTGAACCTCAAAAAATGCGTCCGGCCGGGATTTCTAAATCGCCCAAAATGTCTGGGATTCGGCTTTTCTACAGTCACCATTCATTGTGTGCAAAGCCCTGCAAGGGACTGTTTTCTTAATCCCGCTCCTGCTGAATTTCTGACCATAGACGCCCGCTTGCATTATTTTTTTTGTCCAGTGCTCCCGCAAACTTTCTAGTATTGCATATAATTTGCGCGCTTCAGGGAGCCACTATCAGTATGCGGAGTGTTTAAATATCGCTGTTCACTTTTACTTTCGAGTTTGCGATCACGCGCTCTGTGTAAAGGAAGATCAGATATTTGTCAATGAGCTCAGGATCTGTTGAGCAGCAAATGAAGTCTGTGGAGTTTAGCGGAGAATCGCAAAGCAAAAGCTTATGCACTTCTGACAGCAAAATGGAAATTTTCAAGGATTTTTTTACATTTACAGATAGAGAATATACCTGTCCATGTACATATAAATAATGACTGTTTGAAATAAATATGGAATATTGTAGTATAAATAACAAGTCTACGCTTTGTCCTGTAAGGAGTTCCTGATGGGCGTTATAAAAACAGAAAAGTCATTCTGGATCGACCTCACAGATGAGAAGATAGAGGATCAATGGCTATGGGTAGACAACACAAATCTTTGTAACAAAAAATGTATTTCTTTAAATTCTAAACCCTAAATATTATACCCTTTTGACGAATTTTGAGTTGATGCTTATGGCAAGGGAACATCAGTCCTGTATATTTACTTTATGGCCTAGCATCAGTGTCGCTTAAGTTAATAAGCCCCTGTTGCTTTTGTTCTAACATCTTTTCTCTCTGGCTGGGGGTCTGTGGAACCTCAAAGAACTTTGGTAATAAGATGTGATTGGAAAGGACTGAATAGACAGTTTTGCTGTATCCTAATCTAACTCGCTTCTGCTAATAAGCTTTGAGGCCTTGAGTTCAGCGAAGTAACTGATTTGAATCTCTACTCTAAATTGGCCATAAATGATAAGTGGATCCTGTTGCAAAAAAAAAAAAAAAAAATCCTTCAGGGCTTTGCTTGGGCTGATAGACGTTAATGTCTTTTTAATATTTAGCCCTGTCTAAAGCTTGTAGTGCCTGGATGTGGATTTTTTTTTTTTTCCATCAGGATCCACTTATCATTTTTGACATTCTGTTCCTTCTCTGGAGCACCCATAGTTTTGCCTGTGAGTCTCTTAACTAAACAAAAAAAAAAAAAAAAAAAAAAAAAAAAATGTAAAACAACTAAAATGTAGTGTTTTTGTAAAAAAATAAAAAAAAAAAGTTTTTGTTATTTTTTTGTGAAACGCACTAGAAATTTTGAGTGAAAACGGTTTCAAAGTAAATCCTACTCAAATTGTTTTTCATTGTGGATATATTTGCTGCAGCATAAAATCTATTTTGCCTGCCATGCAGAAAATGAATTAGCAACAAACAGTAAAAAAAAAAAAAAAAAAAACCTTGATCGCAGGCAGCTTTATCTTTTCAATCTTTTCTAAATATATGAACACTGTTATAAGTAAATTAAATTATTTCTAATATCACCACCAGGGTAACATGACAAACAAAAAGAGTGTGGGTTTAGGCATCAAGTGTTTCTGTGCAAGTAAAAAGATAAAAGATGTGCAGAATCAGTTTCATAGTCTTCTTTTATCCATAAAAAAGGCATCAAGAGACAATTTCAGGAACATTCCATCTATTTAAACCAACATGGCTTGCATGAAAAACAATTTCAAAATCTGGTTTTGGAATGATGCTTTCAATGTCTTTAGTGTTTAAATATAATACAAACGTGGCGACTTACAATAATCCCACTGTAACTAAAAGAAGATTGAAAATGGAAACGAAATAGGCCACTTGCTTTCCAGCATTCAGAACAACAGTCCCAGAGGACGCATTCAGGTTTTCTCAGTATTGTTACTAAATCGGTGTGAAGTCAGAGTCACTGTCTGAATCAGTCTCGTTGGGTGATTTGTCTCTCTCCAGGTGCAGCTCTCTGACAGTGAGAACACGTGTGAGCATGCTGTCCAGAACCTCGTCACTCAGAGAGGTGGTTGAGAACCACGTGGGACTGCTGGGTACACAGGAGCGCTCGGGGCTCAGGTAAAACTGCGTTGTGTCTTGTCTTATGCCGGGCGAGCTGGAAGAAACAACATTGTATGACAACCAAATACACCATGACTCGTTTTATAACAAAATGCCGATGTACCATTTTGAGAGATAGAACTCGTAAAGCCTGACAGGACAGCGAAGAGGATTCTCTGAATTCTGTCGTATTTTTAGCACCCTTTGCCGTTCACCTTCCTTCTTCTTCTTCTTCACAGGGACACCGTCTAAATTGGACAAAATGATTAAGCAGAAACATAATTAAGAAAAAACACACTATTAAATAGTACGACTGACCACTGACCCATGCTTTCATCCTCTTTCGGGGGATAGAAACGCAGGAAGGACACTTTGTTGTTGGCCTGGCCTCGAGAGTAGCGTTTGATGTGGCCAAAAGAGAGGCGGCGGTGCTGCTCCACTGTCTTGTAGTTGAAGTACTTGGTGAAGAAGTAGAGCAGCGTGTTGAGCAGCACACCGGGTGAAAACGCCCCCAGCTGCTTACAGTCCCACAGATGATACTCCTCCACACGAGAATGAACATAACCTGAACACACGCACACGTTACTAAAGCAACAGCAAAACAAACAAATCACACATTTGTGTCTTAAATGACTCACCACTGGGCAAAATAGTTGGCTTCCACCCTCTGAGTATGTTGCTCATTTCATGGCAGAATTTGGCGTAGAAGACATCAGCGAAGATGTTCTCCATCCGATTGTTCTCAAACAGGTACTGCAAACATGAACGACAAAAGCTAAATCAAATAAATTATATACAACATAACTAAATGTGTTCAGTTTGTGCTTTTTTGTTTTCATGATTTACCTGCTGGATTCCCAAGCAGAGATAAAAGATGCTGTCAGGGCTGTATTTCTCTCCGTTGGGTCGACGAACTTCAGAAATGAACTTGCAGAGGCCATAGCTTAGTTCAGCAGTGCAGCACTTCAATAAGTCTTCTTTTAGTGTCATACTTCGCGCTATTGATGAAGAAATGTTTAATGCCATAAAATCTTTCACCATGTCTCCTATACGTAAAAAAGACTAATTAATCCCAATTTTCATTGCTGATTTATTTAATTCTTCCCGAGTTAATGTGGTCCAGTATTGCTTCTGAATAAAATATGAATATACTTGTTTTTGGGATGAAATGCTGTATAAAAACAGGCTTACAGCCAAATTTGAGAGACTCCATGTTGGGTTGGGTGCTCCTCCAGCGTACCCACTTCTTCCAGGCTTTGACTCCGTACTCATGCTGCAGTTTGGAGAGGCTGTTTGGAGGTGCTGATGCACACTTACTGCCCTACATTCCAACAACACACAATCTGATAGTCTGTTTTCCATAATGTGATACGTTGGAGTTTGGTTGGTGGTCAGGAATAATTCTGCTTTAGTTTTTCTTACCTGTTTCTTCTCAGGGAAGCCATCATGTCCTCTCTTGCGTGATCTCTGTTTGCCAGAACTGATCTCCTTTTGCATTTGCCTTCTAAAACGTTCAATGCTCTCTGAAACGGGAAAGGATAAAGATGCATTTAAGATGATAAAAAAAAGCTTGTTGGTGTGTTTTGACCTTTACCACAGCAGAAGCTCTTACCGATTGGGAAATCAGCCTCCAAGTCCATCTGTGGCTCTTCTGCGGCGGTGGAGACAGGGGTCAGTGTGGCAGATCTGGATGGAGGAGGCCTCTCAGGTTCAGGGGTTTGATCCCATGTCTGTGCAGAAGACACATAGTCCTCCTCCCAACTCAGATTGCTAGATAGATCTTCCAAATCAAGATCCTCCATTATGTTACCAGTCTGATCTGAATAACAAAACAGGTGTCTTCAAATATATGTATGTGAGGGAAACAATTAAATGTCCATTTGCGGATTTATTATACAGTCTAAACACCATAACTCTCAATATTTTTTTCCATCATTTACCACTAGAGATGATTTGTTTCTCCTTCTCTGCATCCTCAGCCACCATCTCTGCCATCATGATGAGGTCGGCCTCCAGAGGGTCATCAGGGATCTTCTCTTTGATTTCTTGAATGGTCTTCACAATGTGCTCGGCATTGTCCAGAGTAGTGGGGAAGAACAAGGGCACTGGAACCTACATAGAAGCCATATTTATTTCATAGACTACAAAACTACATTAACCAAGAGCAGCAACTGTCTACATATCTACTTTTAACAAGTTTAAAGAAATATTCAAGGCTAAATACACTTCTGTGATATGTTGTTAATACAGAAAATATTTCTGACTCAGAAGTTGAGGATGAGGAAGGGTGCAGAGTAGATGTACCGGAAGTGGAAGCCCCACAGACTGTGGAATGTATTGAGTGTAGAGATGCATGGGAACTGGCACATACACTGGCACTGGCACGGGCAGCACGATCACCTTAGGAGTTCCATCTGCAGGATAAAAGTGTCAGCATATGCATTGGAAGTTGTTTACTAAAGGGAAAAACAAATGGGGAAGAATTTCCAGAATAAGGATGCTAAAAAAGTGATTGTCATTGTCATGCTGTAACTGATTAGTACCCATTTGTGTTTCAGCATCACAGGTGTGAGGTTTACAGGATGTGGCTTTGTTTTTGCTTATGGATTTATATGGCAAGTCCTTGTCTTTCTGGGTTTGGGATGAAGAGACAGGAGCTTTCACAGCACGCTTCTGTGAGCAGAGCAAAGAACAAGAGATTTGTTTACAGCAAACCAGACTGATTTAAACAAGCACTCCTAAAGCTAAAAAAATTTACAAATTAGACGATTTGAATGCCAGTTTTGCTCTCAATAAGTAAAGTCAGTTTTTACACGACAAGTATAAATACAGGTCTTTCCTGAACTCACATTTCCTGTGACTTTTACAGGAACAGAGCCTGAGGAAACAAAGGGGTATATATGAATGACTTAAGCAAACAACGCATCTTAATCTTTTATCATATGCATGCATTATGTAAAAGTGCTCCATTCAGGTTGACATGAGAGTTTAGATAGTTAATGCATCTGAGGTTAATTACCTTTTGGACCTGCGTTTCCCAAAACACCTGGCTGGTTGTTGGATGCACTTGAAAGCGAGACGACATTAGCAATGACAGGGGTGCCCTCTTTAGTACTTTGAGGAACTGCAGAGGATACTGGGGTCACTCCTTTGGAGACAGTGATAATGCAGAAAATTAAACATTTAGGATGTAATAGCTTTAGCTAGCCAATTACAGTATCTACAGATGTAATTAACAAACACTGGATGGGATAAAAGCAGACCAATACACCCAAATATCTGTAAGAGGACATACCTTGTGTGGCAAGAGATTTATTTGCAACGACTCCAGTGATGCCCTGCAGACTGCAGAAGAACATCAGACACCGCAGGCTGCAGAAATGCTTCATCTCACCCAGCCATTTCACAGTCTCAGTTATCTTCTTGGCCTGCCTGCACATGGAGCACTTTATTTCCTGTCAAAATTGTGCAGCAGAAACATTTACTGTTACTTTCAGAAGCAACATCTTGTATCAATATCTTAATGCTATATCCTAAGTCTAATGATGCAGCACAAAGGTACTTTGAAACAATATAGGGAATTTTGCACCATGTAGCTCCAGGAACTCAGTTCTAGGAACTAGCCAGCAGGGTGGTTCCTAGAGAACCAATTTCCTCCTTAGGCCATTTTCCTGGCTGCATGAGCAACGGCAGCAGGAACTCTGAAGTGGCCGACAGCTAGGTCTTAATGCGCGCCATTTACAGACGTCAACAACCAGTGTATTGAGGATGCCGTGATCGGAGCAGTTTTTGTTGTGTGTCGTTGGTTTCATGATAACAGAAATAGAATGTTTGTGTTTTCCATGTTTGTGGAGTAAATATTTTTACACAGCTTTTTAAAAATGCTGGTGTTTTGTATGCATTTGGCCAATCAGTGTACACTTAAGTCACTGGTAGTTTCTATGGAAGTGAACTCTGCAGTTGAGCTAATTTAGTTCCCCGAATTTAGTTCCCAGAATTCCTAGAACTAAATACGTTCCTAGTTCCGGTTATGTGAACAAACCAAAAAACGTGTCCTTACTGCCAATATTTCTAGAACTATGAAAAGGTTCCTCCGGTGCAAAAGCCCATTATGTGAACTCTTCATTGTCTTTTTCTTACTAAATTCATCACTAAATTAGTAAATAATTGGTTGAATAACTATCCAAGTAACTATATAACTGCATAACTAACTAAACAAGTAGTAAAGTAAATAAACTAAACAACTAAAACTACTAAGTCTGATGAGCTAGTACATAAATATGTAACCAAGTAAATTAGATAACCAAATAAATAACTACATAACTAAGCAAGCAGATTAAATAAGCAAATAACAAAGTATTTAAGTAACTACAGAAATAAATGACTACATAACTAAACAGTTAAACAAACAACTCAACTGCATGAGTAAACAAAATAAAATATTACCTGACGCATCAGTGAATTTTGTTTTAACAAGCAATCGTTCCCACAGAACTCCTCTTGCTTCCCATCAAAGACATCAGTCACTACAGTCTTAGAAGTGCTGTTACAGTAAAAGCAGTTGCAACAGTGTTTCTTTCCCCAGCGTTTGAACAGGCTATGCTCAAAGAGCGTCTTGCATCCTGTACAGAAAGGAAAACCACAAGGAGAAGGTCACACGTACAAATTGATACGGTTAATAATCTAACATTAAAATATTGCCAAACAATAAAATAATAAGGTCTGAGTTATCCTTATCCTTACTCTCACTGCAGAAAGAGCGGTCAACCTTGTTTATCCTTCTCACTATTTTTACAATTTTATCGAGCTTGCAGTGTTCACAGCGAGCCTCCATGCGGTAAATCCTTCTGAACTCATCAATACAAGTGTTACCACAGAAAGCGTACATTTTCCTCTGAAAGAGCAGATAAAAATTAATAAACGTTACAAGCATGTACTCAACCAGGGACTTAGGCAACTATTAACATATTTTGGTTGGCCTTTCTGTTATATTAAGAAGTAAATCAATAAAATAATTAATAAACAGACAAGTAGGCCATTTCCACACAGTCCTAGTTATCCTAATATTAAAATACTTTGAAGGACTTTTAAATGAGCAAAATTAAAGTTCACAGCTGTATAATTGCTGTTGAAAATAATACTGTAGGTTGGGTAATAGTAATAATAAAAAAGTTTTTAATCATTTTTAAAACAAAGTAATTGGCCTAATAAAAACAAGTAGGTCTAGAGAACAGGAGTACCCTAAACTCCAGCAGCTCTGGTCTGTGGAAGAAGAAGTTCAGACACTGAAAGCAGGGGATCTTGGTGACTGTCTGCCCTGGACCACTGGAAGTACTGGTCTTCGCTGATGAGCTGGACTCTACGGGAGCAGGTTTGGGGGCAGAAGTTTTTGGGGTAGATGTGTTTTTGCTTGTAGAGGTTACTTTATTTACCGGCATGTTAGGTTTCGTCTTATTGAAGGACTCCTGTACCAAGCAAAACAAAAACCAACACAAACTGACATCATTCAAATCAATCAGTATGTAGGAGTACTATAATATTTTAAAGAAGATCAGTGCCAGACGACAGAACTGTACCTGATATGCTAGTACACAGGAATAAGAGCAGAAGTTCTGAACGGATCCATCTAACGTGGATATGTGGTACTGAGGCACTAGTTTAAGCTTGCAGTTGCTGCATTCCACTGGAACACCTGTTTGCATGCAGACAATAAAGACATTCAAGTATCATTTTTTTAAACAGAATAAAATTAAATAGTTGTAAATGTTATATTAAATAAATGCATGCTAGGGACCAATTCTCACTATTTACTAGTTGTTTATTTGCATGCATATTACTAGCATATAAGGGCCGTTTTTTTAAACCACATTTTAATGCCTTATTCTACATGACATTCTACACCCCTTAATTCTACCCCATACCTAAACTTAACTACCTTACTAATTATTAATAAGCAGCATATTAGGAGTTCACTGAGGCAAAATTTCAGTTAGAATTGGTATCCAAACTAAATTGTGAACAAATGTATTAATGAATAATGCATTCAATTTTAATTTATGAAACTAAATAAATACTAAAATTCATTTTTTTTTTTTTTTTATAAAACATAAAAATAATAAAAATGTGTTTGATCAACCAAATGCATCGACTTTAAAAGCTATAGTGTTGACTAAAATAATTAATCCAGTGGATTTTATGATGCCTGGTTATCATGTATTTAGCAATGTTTTTTTTAATTACTGTTCCTAATTTTTTTTTTTTTACATTTTGTCACAATTTAGACAAAATCATAATTTACTTACCCTTAAGTTGTTCCAAACCTGTATGACTTTCTTTTTTTCTGTGGAACACAAAAGAAAGTATTTTGAAAAATGTGTAAGTGTTGTTTGTTTATACAATTAAAGTTAATGGGGTCAAATATCTTCTGTTGTGTTCCACAGAAAAAAAAGAAAAAAAAAGAAAAAACAGGTTTGGAACAATATGAGTGAGCAGTGATACATTTTCTTTTTAAGTTAACATTTCATTTAATTACTTAAATTACATCTTATTGTAATGAAATATATATTACCATTCAAAATGCTGGGGTTAGTACGACTTACTGGAAAAAAAAAATCTGCAAAGATGCATTAAGTTGCAAAAAAAGTTATTTTGAGCTTTCTGTTCATCAAAAAAAATCCACAGTATTAAATTACATTTTAAATGATATTAGCCTAGAAAACAGTTATTTTAAATAATAATACTAATATTTCACAATGTTGCTGTTTTTTTCTATAACTTTTTTTTTTGATTGAATAAATGCAACCTTGGTGAGCATAAGAGACTTCTTTCAAAAACGTAAATAAATAAATATATAAAACTTCCAACTTATAGACAGTAGTTTAGGTTTTGGCTAGTATCTTAAAGTACTGGTACTCATACTCTGACTCTAAAACTGGTATCTGTGCTTCACTACAGTTAAATACACTGGGTTGTGTTGCAAATGTGATCACGGTACCTGACGAACTGCCAGTCTGGACTTTACTTGCCATGACACAGGAAGTGGAGCAGAAAAGCTCCCTGATGCCCTCTGAGTTTGGACTGTCCACCGCATCTTCAGCTGGGCGCAGGGCATGACACATTTTGCAGGTGACAAGTTTCAGACTCCTCTATAAATAAAGATGAGTTTATCCAATGTATAATTCACCTTAAAAATGATATTTCAACAAAAAGAATGATAGCTTAATGAGTATTATTACTATTGACGTGCTGTCACCTTTTTGTAGGCTGTGAGGCAGTTTTGGCTGCAGAACTTCATAACTCTGTCCTCCATCCGTAGAGATGGACACTGACTGTCTGTGCCGTAGCAATATCCTCCACAGTTCACACAGCTGTTCATGTTCAGCTTATTGGAGGAGCGGAACTGGTTGAAGCAGCTGTCGCTACACAGCTTATGAATGGAGCCCATGTAATTCACCTCATGACTATGAGTCTAAGAGAAACAACAATTTCAGATCCTAAAAAAACTCAATCAAAGCAATGAAATATGACTTGAGCACACAAGAATATTCTTCGGGACTGATGTAGATGTCTACTCACCACTCCTGTCTTCTCACACACACTGCACTTGAAGTTTAAAGCGCTGCGGCATTCCTGACTGCAGAACTCCTTCACAGTTCCTGACATGTCTACCAGGGTAATTTTGATATTCTCATCATGAATTTCTCTGAAAAGAATGAACATACATTAAGTCAGATCATTCCAATCGCATACAACTATAGCTGAATGAAATGTCGTAAGCGTACTTAAAGCAGCAGTGACATGTTTTCTTCTTAGAGTTGCAGAGACATTGAGGCGAGCAGTAGAGTTTAGAAGAGCCACTACGCTGAAATGCTGTGTGTCCCTTCAGCATGACCTTATTACAGGCTGTGCACAAAACCCCATGTCTTTTTAAAGATGGAATGGATTTTGCTGGGATTGATGGTGCCTTTTCTGGGACGCCTACTGGAGCTTCTGTGACATGAAGAAGGCAATGTAAAAATGCAAAAACTGATTTCAGACCCTTAAAGAAACAGCGCACCTAAAAAACTCCACTTTGAAGGATGGTTACTTTGCACTAAATGACAGAAAGTCATATAGGTTTGTAACAAATATAATGCTACCTAATGCTCATATTTACTCCAACAGAAAACATACCTTGTATCTTGATATCATCCGGTGCTTGGTCAAAATCCTGAAAGCATGAACATATTGGGATAATCCATAATCATTCATATACAAAAATGTGTGTAATCATCAGTAATGAATAACAGGGGGTTGACAATGAAGAATAAATATGGAAAATTAAATCAAATTTATTGGCTAGAAATGTCATATATGCTTTGTCACATCTTTTATAATATACACACAATCATTCAATTGTTTGTGGTTGGCAAGATCTTTTTTTTTAAATGTTTTTGAAAGAAGTCTTAAAATGTCATTCATTCCTGTGACGGCAAAGCTAAATTTTCAGCAGCCATTAGTACTCCAGACTTCAGTGTCACATGATCCTTCAGAAATCATGCAAATATGCTGATTTGCTGCTCAACCATGACACATTTTTTAGGATTATCTGATGAATAGAAATGTCAAAAATACTGACTCAAACCATCGGAACAGTAGTTTATGTTGTATAGTACATATGTAATTTATTGACCAAAAAAACCTTATCATTTGGATAATTCAAATTTCAGTATAATTCAGTAACGTCTAGAGAAGAGCACCTCATCATCCTTAATGTTTCCCATCGGGGAATGTGGTGCTTTTTTCCATTCCTCATCCATCGGTTCATCCTTGATCTTCAAAAGCATTATTGAAGAGGGCTGGGTTGCTTTAACTTCTTTGTCAACAGCCTGAATAGAAGAAAGAGATATTATTTTTAGAAGTGTATTGCTCCATGGGTTAGCAAACGATCTCAAACCCGTTTGCCTGTAGTGGTGAGCATAAAATGGTGCTGTGCTCACCATTTCAGCAGATGATTCCATAGTCCTGCTTTTTATGTCTTTGGCTCTCTGTGTTTCTGTTGAACAGGACAAGTACAAATCATGTTCAAATACAACAAAAACAAACATGATCACAGTTATTGTGAATTTACTAGTGTTAAGGACACTGTTTTATCAAAACAAGAACACTGGTTCAATTACCTGAAACTTCTGAACCATCCACTTCCGTCATCCCATTGTAATCATCATTCTGGTCCAGTGCCATTTCATTAGTGTCCTCAACTTTAGTGATCACAAGCTCTTCTGAACACTGGGCCATGTCCTCCCCCTGGCACATGTCTGGATGCCCTTTAAAATCCTCACTGGCCATAAAGACACCTGCTGCAGACGGAGAGCCCAGCCCAGAGTTCTCATCTGAAAGTGGGAAATTATGACATTTATCCATTTCAAATAAGAAATTTAGGTTACCAGATACAGAAAAATTAGTTGTGTTCTAAAAATTAATTTCTAAACTCATATTTAAATATAAAACACAATTTACATAGAAACACTGTCGTGTTACAATCCCAGCATTCTTTGCAGGATGGCGGCTAATTTGGAGAGGCTAAACTCACAGAAACAAAACGAAGACCGTTCTTGCCTTCTAAATAAGCAACAGAATCCATGTTGGCGTTTACATCATAACATTCTTCCATCTGTAGCCCAGCCTCAGCGGGATCATCCTGTCAGAAAACAGTTAGTGGATCTGAGTTATGGTTTAGAAGTAAAACAGCACAACCTGTTCATTTTCAAATTGGGTGACAAAATATTTGAGGACTTGCCATTTGGTAGTGCCATGTGGGTGGAAGAGCATAGTAGGACCCAAAAGTAGATAGAGATGTAGATGGCTCTGTAGGTGGATTTGTAACATTCAAAATGAGTTTACCACGTTGTTCAGGGCAGGTTCTGGGGTTCTTTTGCTTTCCTGAAGTTGACTCAAAATCATCTGCATAATACACCTCATCATCTTCCTCTGTATCCCAACTGTTGTCTGCTGAGAGGGCGTCTGGTTCAATCACAGTCTCCTAAAACAGCAGCAGATAGTGTTAAAGGAATAGTTAAAGAAAAAGTGAAAACTTGCTGAAAATGTATCCCCCCTCAGGCCATCTAAGAGGAAGACGCGGTTGTTTCATTGTCAGAACAGATTACGAGAAATGAAGCTTTACATCACTTGCTTACCAGTGGATCCTCTGCAGTGAATGGGTGCCGTCAGAATGAGAGTCCAAACAGCTGATAAAAGTATTACAACCAGTCAATTAACATTTGTGAAGTGAAGAGCTGTGTGTGTAATAAACAAATTCAACATTAGGATTAAGATTGATCTTTTGTTATTTTCAAACATTTCTTTTTGCTATAATAATATTGCTTTCTCCACTGAAAAAAAAAAAAATCATCTCATCTGAAACAGGACAGGAGAGAAATATGCACAGATCAAGCACCGTTTACAAGCCCAAAAAAGTTCTAAACTAATATGTTGATTAAAAAAAGTGTTTTCACTGGAGGGAGCATTATTATGGATTATGTACTGGTATTTTGGCCAGAAGCAGTGTTTTAATTGTTCCTGTGGCTCAGTGGTAGAGTATTGTGTTAGCAGCACAAAAGGTTGTGGGTTCAATTCCAAGGGAACACACATACTGACAAAAATATGTATAGCCAGAATGCACTTTAAGTCACTTTGGATAAAAGCATCTGATAAATTCATAAATGTAAATGTTAATTAGTGCTGTCAAATGATTAATCGCATCCAAAATAAAAGTTTTGTCTACATATGTATGTGTTCTGTGTATATTTATATTATGTATATATAAACACATACACATGCATGTATATATTTCTGAAAAATAGGTTATGTTTATATATTAAATATATTTATTTATAACAAATTATATGAATATAAATATAGACACATAAATACATGTTAAAAATTCAAAATATATACTGTGTGCATTTATACATACATAAATATATACAGAACACACACATTATGCAAACAAAAACTTTTTTGTATGCGATTAATTGTTTGACAGCACTAGTGTTAATGCTCCTTGATGGATTCACAAGACATTGATCTATTACTTATTACAGCTGAGGATTTTATCAGCTGTTTGGCCTCTCATTTGGCACCCATTCACTGCAGACAATCCACTGGTGAGAAAATGATTCTAAATTCTACAAATCTGTTCTTTCATCTTGAATACCCTGGGGGTGAGTAAATTTGAAAATTTGGGTGAACCATTCCTTCAAAAAAAAATAAAAAAAAAATTTCATCTAAATACAAAAAATATTTTATTATTTACACACTCTCATGCCGTTTCAAAACTATGTATTTATTAAAGACACAAAAGAAAATAATAATTTATTTTTTATACAGTGGCAGTTCATGGTGACCACAGAGTCTGTCAAACGCTAATAATGACTGAACAAAATAAGTAGTCCATATGACGTATGCGTGGTATTCATAACAATCATTGTCAGATTTTTTAAAATTGCGAACATCATCAATCATCCAAAAATTAATCGCATCTTTTTCTCCGCAAGCCCTATTGCCGTGTGCGAACATTAGCCTGTCCATCAACAACACACACCTCAGTTTGTTGCCTGGGCACCGCAGATGAATTCAGATATCTTCGAGTTGGCCCTGTGAGGTCGTCCGGCGAAAAATGGTCACTGCACACTCTCAACGCCCGGATATTTTCAATGGGTGAATTTATATCCCGTTTGAGAGCGAGCAGCCACAGTTTCAGCCTCTCTGGATCATGCAGCGGTAATGTGTGGAAAGTCAAACTTTCCTCCTGGGATGATGCCACTGGACGGAGTCGTATCGCTTTCTCTCGGTTGAAACACCCAGGAAACGCACACACGCGTACCATTGCGAAAACAACAAATCAAACCCCGATTTGCAGGGACTCACTGCTATGCGAAACGTAAAGGAGCCATGTTTGAACGTGCAGAAGCGGAACGAGACTTGATAGCTATGGCAAGACACAAGATATCCGTCAAAAATCGCTCTATTCCGCAGAGCTGCCTCGTCGGAGGCTTTAGGACGCACGAGTCACGTGGGCTGTTATGTTTCTTTCTGCAGCTTAACAGCTGCTCTCTCCATCCACTTACAAATGGAAAAAGGAGGCGCAGAATCGAGTGCTTCTTGTGGTTGTTTACAAATATATGGTGCATTTTCGCCACCTACTGGACTGGTGCCACATCGTTAGCTCATTGGCTTTCATCCGTCAACATTCAAAGGATTAGTTCACCCCAAAATTAAACCTCAGTCATCAATCACTCACTCTCATATGGTTTCATACCCGTAAGATCTTTGTTCATCTAGGTAACACAAATTAAGATATTTTTGATGAAATCTGGGAGCTTTCTGACCCTCCATACACATCAACGCAACTAACACGTCCAAAGCCCAGAAACGTAGTAAGGACATCTTTAAATAATCCATGTGAAATCAGTGGTTCAACTGGAATTTTATAAAGCCACGAGCAAACTTGTTCAGTGGACAAAGAAAACTAAAATAATGCCTTTATTCAACACCGTCTTCTGTTTCATGTCATGACCCATGCATGTGGTGCAGCACTTTGTTTACTGTTGTGACTAGGATGTAATTTACAGTTTCATGCAAAGCATCATAAAATAAAGTTCTAAAATATTTTTAGTCACATTAATTAATTACTGTATCGTAGCTTTATCACCCTCAACGATCTCCCCATGACACTTCCACTCATACCTCTCTGTTTTGTAAAAACAGGCTTGGCACAGCTGTTGATTTCAATAATCGTCGTGTCTTTCCTTGACCCGGTTTGAAGTCGTCTGATGAAAAATGTTCACTGCACAACCTCATTTGACTCACGTATCGAAGCGGAAAATCAACATCCCGCTGAACAGCCAGCAGCCATCGCCTCAGTCGTCTGGGATCGTTTACTGGGAAAGTGTGAAAGGTAAGTCTGTCATCTGTCGACGTTGGTAATGCACTTTTACGTACTTTCGCTGGTTTCTCACGATTCGGGCATCCAGGACATGCACACTTCAGCACCATTTCAACGACTAACGTTACACATTAGCTTGCATATGCGTGTCTTCATCTGCAAGGCAGCAGGGTTGCCAGGTTTTCACAACAAAACCCGCCCAATTGCTATTCAAAACTAGCCCAATCGCGTTTCGACACTTACTCGCGAACTTCCCTAAGCACTTCCCCTCGGGAGAATCCACACTGCCGTTTTGAAGTGCGTTCCACTTCGCGAAGTGGACGAGGTAAGTTTATATGGACAGATCCTCGACCCCTCGATTTTGACCGAGGGAGCGAGTCTGCTTCATATTAGTGATGGGTCGTTCTTTAACGATTCATTCATTTTGACCGAATCTTTAATGTGACTCGGGACGAACGAGTCGTCTCAGGACGTGATTCGTTCAGTTGCGCATGCGCAACATCCTATGGGTTCTGTACTGAAATTATTTCAACTGTTTCGAGTCTTCGGGTTTTTCGAGTCGTTCGTTCATCACGTCACAGCTCCATACTTAAAGGATTAGTTCACTTTCAAATGAAAATTTCCTAATAATTTACTCACCCCCATGTCATCCAAGATGTTTGTGTATTTCTTTCTTCAGGCGAAAAGAAATTAAGGTTTTTGATGAAAACATTCCAGCATGTAGAGGTCATGGACTCCAAACGGTTGAAGATCAAAATTACAGTTTTAGTGCAGCTTCAAAGGGCAATAAACCATACCAGACCATGAATAAGGGTCTTATCTAGCGAAACGATAGGTCATTTAAAAAAAACAAAAAACAAATTAGAAACACAAACCGTGGATTTATTAAGGACAATGTTGGAGGATTTCGATATAAGCCAAGAGGAGACTGGTTTTCCTTTGCTTAAGTAAGGAATAGGGCTGGGCGATATATCGCATCTGTAGTTTACTGAAAAGCTAGGCAATATCGCGTTCGTTATCGAAGGCGATTCATCTGCGATAATGAACGCGATATTGCCATAGAATGTATAAAAACATGGACGTAGTGTCCGTGACGTCACCCATAGACTCCTCAAGAGCGGTTTTGAAGCTCAAAGTGGGCAGAGCGGGCCGTCGCCATCTTGGCAGCACGTCACCACGCGACTCTCCCGGATAATCGAAAATGGGCAAAAAGGCGGGAGCTGGTTGCTGAAGCCACGCCCACCTAGCTCGACAGCCGTGTCAGCAGCGGCAGTCCACCTGTCACTCACGTGGCCATGCCCTTAATTATGCAGAACTTTAAGGCTTTATATAATTTAAACGGATGAGTTATAAAAAAATTCACCCCCCTCACAGTTGTCATGAAGGGCAAAATTTGCTATATAGACCAAAATAATTTTTTGCACCAGGCTGTAAACATGTTTTTTTTCTGCTGTAAAGTTGGGCATTTTAACATGGGGAGTCTATGGGATTGACTCCCTTTTGCAGCCAGCCTCAAACGGCCAGTCAGTGAATTGCAGTTTTAGTCACTTCCTTATCGGCTTCATGAGAAAGAGCGCGAGGTTGCTGCTCAGATATTGCGTAGCTTGTCACTGATCTACGGCTCTTGTCTATTAAATGTCGCTCCATTTGAAAGCAGGTGATGGCGATTTAGCAGTAATCAGGGAACCGGCTTTACTGATGAAATGTGTGTGACAATCGCATGCGATATATCGCCCAGACCTAGTAAGGAAACGTTGTTTCCTTTTCTCCTACATTTCCCAGAGGCGCACGTGCTACGTCTTCCGCCGGAACGGCTTCCAGTTTTGACAGTCGGGAGAAGTGAGAGAAAAGGTTTTATAAAGCATAAACTTTTTTTTTTTTTAAATGACCAATCGTTTTTCTAGATAAGACCCTTATTCATCGTCTGGTATGGTTTATAGCCATTTGAAGCTGCACTGAAACTGTAATTACGACCTTCAACCGTCTGGAGTCCATTGAAGTCCACTATATGGAGAACAATCCTAGAATGTTTTCATCAAAAACCTTAATTTCTTTTCGACTGAAGAAAGAAATACATAAACATCTTGGATGACATGGTGGTGAGTAAATTATCAGGAAATCTTAATTTGGAAGTGAACTAATCCTTTAACCAATGCAGTCTGAGCCGGAAAGAGAATTGCTTAGTTCATCCCTCGAGTCTTCAGGTTTTTCAAGTCATTCGTTCATCACGTGACAGACCTATAAGCTAAACCTATGCAGTCTGAGCCGGAGACTTAATAATAACAACCAATTCTTTAGCACCTTTGTTACAGCATTCAGTGTTATGGAAAATAACCATCATGACAGAAATTCACACATTTATGAACTGTAAGAAGTAAAAAGCTACAATTTGAGACCAGAAACGCATCACGTAACTGTAAGAGTAAATAATAATTATAATAATGATGATAATAATAATAATATAATAACTATGCACCCGTTTGTAAGGAAATTCATTTCTCTATCCAATGCTGTCACATGAACGAAGAGGACACGGAAGATGAACTAATCAATTCTCTTTCCAGCTCAGACAGCATAGGTTTAGCGTATGGGCCTGCCACGTGATGAATGAACGACTCAAACCCGAAGACTTGTCAGACAAGAGTGAGGTGAGCTAATCATAGGCTAAACACCCAGGTAAACAATGAATGAATCTTTTCTGTTTCTTACAGCATTATAGTTTTGTATTGTTTGTAGTGTGATCAAGGTTTGTCTAAGTAGTAGATGTGTTAGGGAAGTAACACGTTTAGTTTTGTTTAAATTTTGATTTTATTTACTAAATGACTCGAAAAAAAAGATTTGTTCATTTTGCTGAACGAGACTCAAAGGTCAGAGTCGTAAAATGATCCGAACTTCCCATCACTGCTTCATATCCACAATTCAGGCTGCTCCATAAACCACAATGCAACACGATTATGATGTCATCGCAGATTGCGTTTCATTTATCCCCACCCCAAACAAGTCTATAATATATAACAAAATTTTTTTTACTTTTATAACAGCCCAGGCATACCTATATACATATAAATTACTGCACCAAACAAATTCGTAAGGGGAAAATGTAAACAATAACCCAGCTCCATAGCAGATTCTAAGTGATCAAGGGCTTAGGACATTCCAGTTCAACCCATTGCAAGGGTTCGGTCAGTAGTGGGCACTCATGCAATGTAATCAATGACGTACATCGAGTAAACGAGACAGAGGGAAGTTTGCAAGTGAAGAGCATAAGAAAATGGACTGGAACGCAGCCTGTAATAAATAGTTGTGCCAAATGAAGCCTTGATTTTTGTTAAAGGGATAGTTCACCCAAAGGGAAAATTCTGTCATTAATTACACACCCATGTCGTTCCAAACCCATAAAACTTCCATTCATCTCTTTAGTACCACGACGCATGTGTGTGTTTTCTCCTGAACATAAACAACGTTGATTAAGTTTGGAAGACAGTAACTCGGGGAGAAGAATTTGTTGAATAAAGTTATATGTGTTTTCTTTGTGCACAATAAGTATTCTTGTAACTTCACAAAACTGACATTGAGCCACTGATGTCACATGGACTGTTTTACCAATGTGCTTTACTACATGTCTGGGTCTGGGAACATTTCAGTTGCGTTGCTGTCTATGGGAGGGTCAGCGAGCTCTCAGATGTCCTCAAAAATATCTTCATTTGTGTTCCGATGATGCACGGAGGTCTTATGGGTTTAAAACACGAGGGTGAGTAATTAATTACATAATTTTCATTTTGGGGTGAACTAACCCTTTAATGTAAAAACCACTTGACCAATGACAAACAAAGCCTCACTTCCTGTCTCATCAGGTGCGCGATTCACTTTGTGTGTAGGAATGTTTGAACCCCAGATCCTACTCTACAAGTAAAGTTATCATTCAGTCTTATTCAATTACAATGTTTAAATACCCAGTCATAAACGTAACAAAGAATGCTAATTATTTTATGAAAATAAAATATTTGCCATATGCTGTTCAAATATCTTTACATTATTTTTCTATTCCATCATATTAATATTCACACTGGCCTTTAATGCCACAGTTTAATGGGTAAATGAACTTATCAGAGAGAGAAATTCAACAAACACACACTCCAGGCTTTTATTTGTGGACGTAACATGAATCGATCTATGGAATGTGTGGGTGCTTTGTCGACATGGTCCTCACTTCAGAACACAAGATCCATGGGGCGAGGCTGGATCCAGATCCAACTTCTCCCACCTTACCCTAAACCAACCCATCTCCATCTCTGGATGTGGATGTAACCTTGCCCCCTGGATCTTGTCTACTGAAGTGATGGGGTACTGGCTTTGTACAAGGAGCTTCTTTCACGGGCTTTTGGCCACTTTATTTTTACTAACCACCAGATGGCACTGTTTCTGACACTCTCGAAGCTTTGAATCTTTACCTGGAACAGTCAGATGAAAACATCAATGCTTCTCGAGGCTTCATTTGCCCACCACTAAAAATTGTTGAATAAAGTCATCATTTTTGTTTTCTTTATGCACAAAAAGTATTCTCGTAGTTTGCTAAAATTAGGTCGAACCACTTACGTCACATGGAGTATTTAAACTGTATCCTACTAGTTTCTGGTCCTTGAACGTAGTAGTTATGTTGCTGTCTATGCAGGGTCAGAAAGCTCTCAGATTCCATAAAAAATATCTTCATTTGTGTTCCGAAGATGAACGAAGGTCTTATGGGTTTGGAACGACATGAGTGTAATTAATGACAGAATTTTCATTTTTGGGTGAACTATCCCTTTACTATCATTTTAAATGAAACAAAACACAAAATAAAATAAGCAACTAAAAAAGACAGTTCTTCCTTATTTAATTCATCCCTTTTTAAATCTTTGAAGAACCAGTGTTTCTACTGCCCTGAAAAACCTTGTTTAATAAGTGTGATTTATTAGACCTGGAAAATTAATAAAATTCATTAAACCCTATTTTATGAAAATACTTTTCCCCGATTTTTTTTCTTCTAAACGAAAGAAACTTATATATATTGGATGGCATGAGAATGTGCAAATGATGTAGTTTCATTTTTAGGTGCACCATCTCTATCAAATCCAGTTGTTGCAAATAATTTAACAATTCAATATATACTCTTGATTGCCTTGTTAGTTGAAGGAATAGTTCACCCAAATTAAAATGTTCTGTTATTTTCATTTTCACAAGAGTCTGGAGCTCAAGCTTTCTGTCGCGTGATGACGTACGCACGGTAGCAAAATCTCGCGTGAACTGACGCCATTGTTCGTTTCTAATCCAGCTGCAGGTGATCTGACAGTTTTACATACCTCGGTTCGTCCTGAAACAAACATAGGCACCGCTGATGATTTGAGTAAGACTTGATTCCCACTGATGGTTTTGAAGTCATCAGGGGAAAAATGCTCACTGCAGACCCTCCATACTTTGAGTAACCTCATAGGCGTAGTAACGTCCATCTGAAGAGCAAGTAACCATAAATGCAGTCGATCCGGCTCATATGTTGGGAATCGGTGAAAAGTCAATTTTCCGGTTTGAGTTGACGCACGTAATCTGACGCTTTTAAATAGGTTGCGGCATCCAGGATAAGCACATGTAAGCACCATTCTGAGGAACAATACGATTCGAGTATAAATATATTGCTAAAAACAAGCTACCTTCTGCACAAGCGTCGTCCTCCCTCTCTGTAAACAACAATGGCGTCGGTTCACGCGAGATTTTGCTACGCACATACGTCATCGCGCGACAGAAAACCCGAGCTCCAGAAAATTGTGAAACCAAAGTTTTGTAAAGATATCGATTTGAAATGTATTTTCTGCAAAGAGAGAAATTGGAACATTCTAAATTATTTATCCACAAATGTAAATAGGCACTGAAAAAGAAACATTTTGCTGCAGATAAATTTTTTTTAACCTTACATTTATTATATGAATGATTGAAAATGCCACCAAATGTATAAAACTTGATTATATATTAAATTTAATCTTCTTAAATTTTTCTTTCAGAATTTTTTTAATAATTACTGTATTTGTTTTGTAGTGGACAGCACAATCCAGGGCCCAGTTTATGGTGGGGCCCCTCTTCTGACTACAATAGTGGACAAAGGTTTGCTAAACTTTGATTACATCTTGGTGGACTAATATAAGTAAACATAACTACTCGACGCCATCGGATAAAGATGCTAGGACAACAGCTAGACACCTCTTTAAGGGCATGAAGACCTTTGGTACCAAGTCCGGGAAGGACAGGACTTCTCATTGGTCAAAATGCAGTTTCTGCCCTTCACCCACCTTGTGACCGATTCCTAAGGTTTGGCCTGTGACCGCCATAAAAATTCCTAAGGATCTCCAGACGCAGCAGCAGTGGGTGAAACAAAGAGAGATCACAGAGATCCATCCAAATTCATTCATAACTATGTTTTCAAACCACAACACACCCATCTTATACTTATTCTGAGAAATAGGTATTCTCATTGACAGCATGCATGACAGTTCAGTCTTTTTCCATCATGTTAGGACTTCATGTGTTTGAAACATTGCCAAATGCATACTTGTTGTGGTTTGGTAAGTGAAAAATGCATTGGTAAAACTTAATAAGCGTTACCCCTAACACTGAGCTTCTAGCATAGTACTCTGGATGTGATGTGGCTTCACTGGGGTGACTGGGGAACACCAGCTAAATATGCAGTCGGAAATAATTCCTCTGTGTTCCCACCTTTTCCAGTTACTACTGGGAGCTGACTGGTAGGAGGAGGACCTGCTGACTGAGGGTCCTGTGATGTACATTCTGACGGAGCTGCTCCTAAACCACTTCACTGCTGTGACTTGGATGTTATTTACAGTTTCATGCAAAGCATTACATAATTTTAACGTTTTAACAATCAATTTAAAAGAAATAGTCAAGTCATATTAATAAATTTCTGTATCGTAACGTTAAATGTAACACCCTCAACGAGCTCACTCATACCTCTTTGATTTTTAAAAACAAGCTGGGCACAGCTGTCGATTTCAGAAAGCGTCGCATCTTTCCTTGACCCGGTTTGAAGTCGTCTGGCAGAAAATGTTCACTGCACAACCTCATTTGACTCACGTATCGAAGCGGAAAATCAACATCCCGCTGAACAGCCAGCAGCCATCGCCTCAGTCGTCTGGGATCGTTTACTGGGAAACCGTGAAAGGTAAGTCTGTCATCTCTCGGCGTTGCTAAGGCACTTTTACGTATTCTCACTGGTTTCTGACGATTCGGACATCCTGGACATGCACACTTCAGCACCATTTCGAAGACTACACCAAGACCAAAACACAATTAATGTAAAATTCACTAGCTTGCATACAGCGTGGGTCTTCCTCAGAATATAAACAAAGTTCGGCGCACCGGGTTATACGTCAGCAGCGCCACACGCACGCGTCGTGGTGCTCTCGTGATTCGTGAACGTTCCTCCAAAACTGACGCAAAAGAGAAGAAAATGTTGAATAAAGTCGTTATTTTATTTTTTGGCACTTCATAAAACTTCATAAAATTCCGGTTAAACCACTGATGTCATATGGACTAATTTATCGATTCTTTTGGTACCTTTCTGGGCCTTTAACGTGGTGACCCTTGCTGTCTATGGAGGATCAGAAAGCTCTCGGATTTTATTCAACAATATTTTAATTTATGTTCCGAAGAAGAATGAAGGTCTTACAGGTTTGGAAGGACAAGAGGGAGAGTAATTAATGACAGAATTTTAATTTTTCTGCCCATAATTGACCATGAAAACAAAAGTTCCAATATTTTTAAAATAAATAATGCTATAATTTCCATTGTAAGAAGTTGTGAATGTTACAGAATGGGATCCTTCTGTAGTATAACTAAGCTTTTGTCATTAATCTGTTTATTTTATTTGTCAAGTTTCACATTCAAAAATGTACGTTTTCTAACGAAAAGGCCTGTTTTACAGTTTATAAAGAATTAGAAAACTATTTTTGTACTATTCAACATAGTACAAATAGAAAGGCAAATAAAACTGTCCACTTGTGTTCCATCTTAAAATATTTTGAATTATGTAAAGGTCCTGCATGACTGCATGCGTTACTGTTTTGTTTTTGTCATTTAAAGCATAATAATAAAAAAACGCTTTATGCCATGAGAAAACAACAAACGGTGCTAATATACACTCACAATGTGACATAATACTACTTTAAACAATCCACCCTATTGTTTTAAATGTTAAATTGCATTAAAAAAAATAAAAAAACTTTTACAACCGTTCATAACTTAATAACAATCACAGCATAGTTGAACGTAGGCTATACCTCTTTTGGCTACAACAACAGCGCAGGCACAGCTGATTTCAGAAGTCGTCTTGAATTTCCCTTTTTTTTTCTCGGGAAAGGAAGTAATCCTCAGAGCTGAAATGTTCATTAATTGTACTAAAGTGATGATAAAATAGTGAGTACAAAAGTAAAAGGTTTAGATCAGGTTTCAATTCTTGTTTTCCCTCAAGGTTTTCCTATGGGTTTTTATAGTGGGGTTTTACAAATAATTAATAAATTAAGGTCTGTGATAAACATAACTTGACAGTACTTTTGCTCTACAATGCAAGAAAACGTAAATTTTCAAGCAGTTAGTAAAAACAAACAAATGCTCCCATCTGGGTCATTAATATATAAGCAGACTTCTGAGGGGGATGTAGATTGGTGGTAGTGAGTGGAAGTAGGTGGGTGCTGAGCCTGTGGCTGTTCTATATGCAAGCATCAATATCTTGAACTTGATGCGAGCTGCAACCAGTAGCCAGTGCAAGGAGATAAAGAGAGGTGTAACATGGGCTCTTTTGGGCTAGTTTAAAGGGATACTCCACCCCAAAATGAAATTTTTGTCATTAATCACTTACCCCCAATGTCGTTCCAAACCCGTAAAATATTTGTTTGTCTTCGGAACACAATTTAATATATTTTGGATGAAAACCGGGAGGCCTGTGACTGTCCCGTAGACTGCCAAATAAATAACAGTGTCAAGGTCCATAAAAGGTATGAAAGTCGTCGTCAGAATACTCCATCTGCCACAAGGATGCGCTGTTTGCACAGCATACGGTGATATGGAGAAACACAGAGAAGACTGTTGACAAAGGAATTGTTAAATAAAGTCATTATTTTTGTTTTCTTCGCTTACAAGAATTGTTCCTGTCACTTCATATAACCCAGATTGCACGTCTGATGGCAGATGGAGTATTCTGACGATGACTTTCATACCTTTTATGGACCTTGACACTGCTATTTACTTGGCAGTCTATGGGACAGTCACAGGCCCCCCGGTTTTCATCCAAAACAACTTAAATTGTGTTCCGAAGATGAACAAAGCATTTACAGGTTTGGAACGACATGGGGGTAAGTGATTACTGACAAAATTTTCATTTTGGGGTGGAGTATCGCTTTAAGACCAGTCGTGCCGCTGCATTCTGAATCATTTGTAGAGGTTTGATTGTGCTTGATGGAAGTCCAGCCAGAAGAGCATTGCAGTAGTCCAGCCTAGAAATGACAAGGGCCTGGACAAGAAGTTTTGCAGCATGCTCCGTTAGGAATGCCTGATCTTTCTGATGATGTACAATGCAAACCTGCAAGTTAGAGCAGTCTTTGCAATATGGTCTTTGAAGGTCAGCTGGTTATCAATGGTTACACCAAGATTTCTGACTGAAGTTGATGGGGAAATTGTAGAAGAACCTAGCTGGATGGAGAAATCATACTGTAGAGCAGGAGTGGCAGGGAAGACAAGAAGCTCAGTCTTTGCCAGGTTGAGCTGTAGGTGATATTCTTTCATCCATGCCGGGATGTCCGCCAGGCAGCCTGAGATCCGTGCAGCTACCATTGGAACATCTGGTTGAAATGAAAGATAGAGCTGTGTGTCATCAGCATAGCAATGGTAGGAGAAGCCATGTGCCTACCAGTTACTCAAAGAGAGTTCTCAATTGTTATTGGTTCAATCCCTTCAGGTACTTAAGTTAGGCATTGATAAAGACCATTCTCCCAAGTAGGTGTCTCTTGATGTTACTAAATCTTATGTTTGTTAAATTTGTTTTGCATGAAATCCCAAGAGTATCAATAGAGCTATTCATACTCTTTTCCATAGAGAAACTGTTACTGTACCTTATGTTTTGTCTCAGTAGAACTCTTTATTAAATGGAACATTTATTTGTTGGAGAAAAGTGTGGTTGCTACCGTAGAAGTGTTATCTTAGAAATAAGATTAAAGAAGTTTCTTATAAGCTCATTGACAGATTTTATTCAGCAAATCATTTACTCTCTCTCTCTCTCTATATATATAGACAGGATCAGAGATTAAATAAAAAGGCTGTAAAAACTTTGAAAGCTTGTGAACTTTATAATATATATATATATATATATATATATATATATATATATATATATATATATATATATATATATATAATTATTATTATTAATATATTTTTTTTTTATTTGGACAAAAGTGTCTGCCAAATGACTAAATGTAAATGGTATGTATAATTAGCTCTTGTATCTTTGAACTTTTACTTACCTCCCCTGGCCACTCCTATTTGTAGTGATTTCTTCTGTCCTTTACCTTATTTTATTTTCCTTTTCTTTTTAATGTTTATCTATCTATCTATCTCTCTCTCTATATATATCTATATATATATATATATATATATATATATATCTATATATCTATCTAGGTCCCCCGGTAAAAATCGCGTTCAGGGAGATAAAAGACACGTTTTTTAGCGATGTTCCACTGGTAAAGTTCGCATTGCGGGGGCTAAATATCACGTTATTGGGTTTGCTTCAGTACGTGGACATGAAAAACAATCCACGGCAACAGATTTTAAAGTAGCCCAATGCCGAGGGAAACCATACAGTCTATGGGGAAAACCGCGGACTTGGCAACACTGAGTGGAGGTGACGTATTTCCTGTACGAGAGTGGAGCTCCAGGGGCCCACGGTCTGTAGCCAGACCCATCTCCAAATGTTCACCGCACAGCACGCATCTGTTGACTTTTTCCAGGGATGTATGTATTTACATCCAAGCAAGCAGACATAGCTTCAGTCGCTCAGGATCATTTACAGGGAATGTGTGAAATGTTAAAGGTGCTCTCTTTGATGTCCGCGCGCGTAATCTTGAAGGTTTAGCTATGTTGAAGCATCCAGGATATACACACAAAAAAAATTTTTTTTGTCAAATGTCTGATTTGTACAGTACATTTATATATATATATATGTATATATATATATATATATATATATATATATATATATAAACTATTTCAGTTATTTATTTTTTTTAAATGAGACCGCATGCACAAAATAATTTTGTGCAAAATGCATGTAATTTTAACTGATTTGTTTATTAAAAGTTGACATCAAATACATGACTTAACAGTATATGCTGAAAAAAAAAAAAAAAGACTCAGTTTCATTGTCTTTTTTTTTTTTTATCCAAAGAGATGCAGCCTTGTCCATACAAGAATTAAGAAATCCTGGATTGGTTAGGTTGCAAAAAGAAAAAACAAAACAAAACAAAAAAAAAAAACAGTATTCATTTTAGGGGTAGATATACCAGCCAATGTTTTTAATGCCTGTTGTACAAAGATGCTGTCAATGTCTTTAGTGTTTCAATATGATACAAAGAATGTGCAGAAACCACATTAAATACTACTTATGTGTGATGTGGCATTGCATGAAACTCAGCATTGTCCTCTAAACAAAATCCATACAACCATATGCACCTTTTGAATTTTTTTTTTGACATCAGCTGCTTTTGTCAAATATAGTTTTTCATACACTTGATCACAAAAACACTGTACAGCCTCATAACTACTATCCAATTAAACATGGAAAATACAATGACAAAACACTCGCTTTCCATCCATTGTAATCTATCAATATCCTAAAGGCCCATTTAATGGCATCCAGATTTTGTCAGCTTTGTAGCAATACTCAGAATCATCTAGGAGAAACTCGAGATAAATTTGGTGTGCGGTTATGCCGTGCGTCTGATTTCAAAGTCAGGGCCTGATGTCAGAGTCACTGTCTGAATCAGTCTCGTTGGGTGATTTGTCTCTCTCCAGGTGCAGCTCTCTGACAGTAAGGATGCGTGTGAGCATGCTGTCCAGAACCTCATCACTCAGAGAGGTGGTCGAGAACCACATGGGACTGTTGGGTACACAGGAGCGCTCGGGGCTCAGGTAAAAGTCAGTTGTGCGTTGCCTCACGCTGGGTGAGCTGGATGGAAAGTAAGACGGTATTTAATAGGGCTGCATAATTATGACAAACTTAATATAATAGAAGAATACATTTATTCAGCAGAAATACATTAAAATTGATGAATAGTGACAGTATTAATAAAGTTCAAATTTTAGTTTCAAATAAATGCTGTTCAATGGAAGTTCAAACAAACATACCATTTTGAGAGATAGAACTCATACAGCCTGACAGGACAGCGAAGAGGATTGTCTGCATTCTCTTTTATCTCATATACAGTGTCATTTTCCTCCTCCTCTTCCTTTCTTTTCTTTGCAGGGATGCCAACTGAATTAAAACAAACAAGTGATACAACAAGAACTCAAACACACAGTCAAGCTAGGACTGTATAACTGACCACTGACCTGTGCTTGTGTCCTCTTTCGGGGGATAGAAACGTAAACAGGCCACTTTTGTGTTGCCCTTGCTCCGAGAGCAGCGCACCATGTGGCCAAAAGAGAGGCGGCGGTGCTGCTCAACTGTCTTGTAGCTGAAGTACTTGGTGAAGAAGTAGAGCAGCGTGTTGAGCAGCACACCGGGTGAAAACGCCCCCAGTTGCTTACAGTCCCACAGATACTCCTCCTCCACACGAGAATGAACATAACCTGAACACACACACACATAAGTAGAGCAACAGTGAAACAAGCCAGTCACACGTTCCGGTCTTAAATGACTCACCACTGGGCAAAATAGTTGGTTTCCACTGTCTGAGTATGTTGGTCAGTTCATGGCAGAATTTGGTGTAGAAAACATCTGCAAAGATGTTCTCCATCCGATTGTTCTCAAACAGGTACTGCAAACATTAACAACAAGAGCTAAATAATCAATTAAACTATTATAATAAGGTTGTGTTCAGTTTGTGTGGTTTCTTCTGAATTTACCTTCTGGATTCCCAAGCAGAGATAAAAGATGCTGTCAGGGCTGTATTTCTCTCCGTTGGGTCGACGAACCTCAGAAATGAACTTGCAGAGGCCATAGCTTATTTCAGCAGTGCAGCACTTCAACAAATCCTCCTTTAGTGTCATACTTCGTGCTATGGATGAAGAGAAAGTGTTTAGTGCTTAAATGCCCTGTTGAAGATTCTGTAGTTTAATTAGTACAGCATGATGTTAGCATAAGGCTCCATTCCCTCTGAATGCATGTACTCAAAAATCTACACCTTGAAATACACTTTAAAGAAATAGTTTACCACAAACTGAAAATTAGCTGAGAATTTACTCAACCTTGGCCATTCAAGATGTAGATGAGTTAGTTTCTTCATCCGAACACATTTGGAAAAATTGAGCATTGCTTCACTTGCTCATAAATGGATCCTCTAGTGAGAATGAGAGCCCGAACAGCTGATATAAACATCACAATAATCCACAAGCAATTTGATTGTAATAAACAAATCCCTCATCAAGGATTAAACCATCAATTCATAATTTCGCTTTGTCTAGTAAAAAAAAGTCTGGTCTGAATCAGGAGAGAAATATATGCACAGAACACATATATGAACCATTTACAAGTGAAAATGGTCTGAAATGTTTTTGTGTGAAAACAGGGGAAGGACTTTTTCAGTAGAGGAACCATTATTATGGATTATGGACTTGTATTTTGGCCAGAAGTGATGGTTTAAAATATCTTACTGATGGATTTGTTTCTCACAAACGTACAGCTTTTCACTGTACAATACATTAATTGTTGCACAGGAGTCATGTGGATTACTTATGGATTATTGTGATGTTTTTATCAGCCTATTAGACTCTCATTCTGACGGCACCCATTCACTGCAGAGCATCCATTGGTGAGCAAGTGTAATAGTAAATTTTTCCAAATCCATTTCAATGAGAAAATTTAAATTTTATGTATAATTGTTCATTTCAAATTGTGGAACTTTCTTTTGTGATGAAATGCTGGATAAAAAGAGACCTACAGCCAAATTTGGGGGTCTCCATGTTGGGTTGGGCGTTCCTCCAGCGTACCCATTCCTTCCAAGCATTTACAGCATACTCGTGTTGCAGGTTTGAGAGGTTAGAGAGGTTGTCTAACGCTGATTTGACTGGAACAACAGCTGCACTCTTACGGCCCTACACACCAACAAAAAAATAATCCACAAAAATATAAAGCAGCACAACTGTTTTCAACATGATAATAATGCTGCTTATTGAGCAACAAATCAGCATATTACAATAACTTCTGATGGAACATGTCAAACTTGAGACAAGAGCAATGGCTGCTAAATGCTTTGCCATCACAGAATGAAACTACATTTTAAGAATATATTCAAACCCAAAATAGTTATTTTCTATTTTTGAATTCAAAGACACTCAAAATTAAAGTGAAAAAAGGATGCAGCAGGCTAGTCCATTAAGCTGAAATTTCATTGCAGCAACTCAATATGGTACTCAGTAGTTTGTATGGCCCCCACGTGCTTGTATGCATGCCTGACAACATCAGGGCACGCTCCTAATGAGACAAAGGATGCTGTCCTGGGGTATTCCCTCCCAGATCTGGACCAGGGCATCACTGAGCTCCTGGACAGTCTGAGGTGCAACCTGGCGATGTCAGATGGACCGAAGCATAATGTCCCAGAGGTGTTCTATTGGATTTAGGTCAGGCGAGCGTGAGGGACATTCAGTGGTATCAATTCCTTCATCCTCCTGGAACTGACTGCATACTCTTGCCACATAAGTCTGGGCATTGTCATGCACCAGGAAAAACAAGGACCCAATGCACCAGCGTAGGGTCTGACAATGGGTCCAAGGATTCCATCCCGATACCTAATGGCAGTAAGTGTGCCATTGTCTAGCCTGTAGAGGTCTCTGTGTTCCTCCATGGATATGCCTTCCCAGACCATCACTGACCCACCACCAAACCGGTCACGCTGAACAATGTTACAGGCAGCATAACATTCTACACCGCTTTTCCAGACCCTTTTACATCTGTCACACGTGCTTAGGGTGAACCTGCTCTCATCTGTGAAAAGCACAGAGCGCCAGAGGCGGACCTGCCAATTCTGGTGTTCAATGGCAAATGCCAATCAAGCTACACGGTGCCAGGCAGTGAGCACAGAGCCCACTAGAGGACGTCAGGCCCTCAGGCCACCCTCATGAAGTCTGTTTCTGATTGTTTTCTCAGAGGCATTAAAACCAGTGGCCTGCTGGAGGTCATTTTGTAGGGCTCTGGCAGTGCTCATCCTGTTCCTCCTTGCACGCAAAGGAGCAGGTACAGGTCCTGCTGATGGGTTAAGGACCGTCTTCTGCCCTGTCCAGCTCTCCTAGAGTAACTGCCTGTCTCCTGGAATCTCCTACATGCCCTCGAGAAACCTTCTGGCAATGGCACATATTGATGCGCTATCCTGGAGGAGTTGGACTGCCTGTGCAACCTTTGTAGGGTCAAGGTATCACCTCATGCTACCAGTAGTGACACTGACCCTAGCCAAATGCAAAACTAGTGGAAAACAATCAGAAAAGATGAGTAGGGAAAAAAATGTCAGTGGCCTCCACCTGTAAAACCATTCCTGTTTTGGGGGTTTTTTAATGGTTGCCCATCTAGTGCACCTGTTGTTAATTTTATTAACACCAAAGCAGCTGAAATGAATTAACAACCCCCTCTGCTACATAACTGACCAGATCAATATCCCAGAAGTTTAATTTACTTGATGCTATACTCTGATTAAAAAGTGTTCCTTTAATTTTTTAAGCAGTGTATATTTTTGATCAAATAAAGCCTTGGTGGATGAGACTTTGCAAAAATATCTTACTTTGAACAGTAGTGTACATTTAATCTGTATAATGTTAAAAAAGTAAGTATATCCCTGCACTTATAAATATACCCTTTTCATGCGCAACATATTGAAAAATCAAGTACAAATCATCAGAACAACATTAAAGATGGAAGCCACAGCTTATAAACCTCAAATTGGTTTGGTTTGCACATGCTACCATCATGACAAGATGAAAATGGTTTTAAAGCAATCACATGACAGTAATTATTGCCAAATCTGGATTCAGCTTTATTTTGTTTTAGGCTGATTTATCACGGTCACATTCAATTTTCAATTAAAATATAATACACTATGTTTGAGCTTAAGTATCACGATATTAACAGTTTGAATAATTGAGAGTCTCTAAAGGGTTACTAAAGAAAGACAAAATCAGGTTTTTGAATTAAGCATCAAAATATTTAGATATCGTCTCCGGCATTTGTCTCATGTAAAAGCTTGTGGCCAACATTGTTTCTTGGTGAGCGCAAGAACTCATTGACTCTGTCTTTGATGCGTTTTCGATCACTGTTGGTTATGCAGGGGAACCTCTGGGAAACAGTCTTAATGATAAAGTGGCGTAGGTTCACAGGCAATGCAAATTTGCCCCTCGCACCATCCCAGTTGGTATTGGACGCCCACTCCATATACTTCCTCTGGGGTAAAACAGCACGGAACAACAAGCAACCATAGCGATCCGGCCGCCTCCGACTTTGTTTGAACAGAAACTCCAGCTGCTTGTCCGAGGGAGGACGAATCTCCAGATCAGGATGGCAACATGGCTCTATTTGTTGACTGTCCACATCGCTACTCTGGGCAACAGCATCCTCGCTCTTAGAGTCCACCACTAGGCTTTGTGCAGAGTCAAGCTCGCTCCTCAACGTCTGTGTTGTCACTTGTACCTCTCTCAGCTGCAACACGACGGACTTGTGGGCCTCGATGAGCCCCTTGTGAGTGTCTTTCAAATCTCCTAGAGCAGCCTTGGTGATGTCATAAACTTCCTTGCAGTGACGCAGCTCCCGCTTTAGCCCTTCAATCATGCAGTCCCTTTTCGCCAGCTCAGGATTGAAGTCCTCCACCACATTCTGTCCCTGTTGTCCGGAGCTTGAAACTTGAAGACTTGACAACTCCACAGAGACGAATGCACATGTGGGCGAAACAGCTTGGTGGAGCAGGAAAAATAGTGCTGTCAATCGCGATTAATTAAAAGTTTGTTGTTGCTGTGTTGAACGCAGTAAGGTAATCAGTTCCTTTTTAAGGAATGACAAAATTATGTGTTAGAACTATGTAAATCTGCGATAAGTAATACACTCCTTTATGGACTTTATGTAAATTTAAAGTAAAAGTCACAAGTTAACTGCAATAAAAAACTAAATTAATGCCTAGAAACATTTAATAGCTCTTTTATTGCAGCTGCGTGAACAAACCAACAAAAATGCAAAGCTTGCAAAGATTATTCAGTCCCTCCAGGATTTTACGATTTTTTTTTTTTTTTTTTTTGTGATTTTTGCGATCAAAATTAATGATTTGCTGCGGCTTTTCTCAAAATTTGCAATGATATTTGCGGCATTTCTTATTGTTTTGCAGTGAAAATATACCACAGACAACATTCTTCTAACACTGTTATGACTTTTCTGACTTCGAGAACCATTGTAGGGCTCCAGACTAATGTCTGAGGACACCAGCATGAGTGCCATTAAGTTCTACAGAAAGTGGCACCAGCACCTGACAGTAAAGCACTCACCCTAATTACACATGTACATCTCGGAGACATCTAATGTCTGCATTTACATATGCAAGATGTTTTTTTAAGAGTGCGTGTTCATCTGCAGTATGTCTCTAAGATGTTTCCTGTCAGATGTCAAATAGACATTTATTAGAATGCATGTAAAACTGTTTCTGAGACCTTTATCAGAGTACACAGCAGATGATTAATGAATAAATATATTACATCTTATAAAATGTTCTTTTATTACTGTCATTCGTAATGTCTAAATATAATTTAATGAATACAAAAATATATAGGCTATATTAGGGAGTGGAAATGGCCTTTAAGTACTTCTCTGCAGCCATCTACTAGTGGTCATTTAATCTCTTTTTTATTTTCAAATAAGTGTTTGCTTTCCTACATTATAAAACTTTTAGTTTTATACATGGGGGAAACCTATGATAACCAAATATCGTCACATTAAAAATAACTTTCAAATTCGGTAATAGTTAAAGCTTTGAAGTGCTGGGAAAAGTTGTGTGAAGCATTTAAAAACACTCGAAAACATTAGACCATTTCTGCCACAAGTTGTTCCTGTAGTTTTACTGTTAAATCAATGGTGAATGGTGGAGATTTTGTGTTTATTGAACAGTTTTTCCTGGTCTCCACATCAGTGGCGTTTGTTCTGATATCAGCTTTAACAGAATTCTTCGCTGAATTTAAATGCTTCTCACAGGATTTCACAGAGATGTTATTGATTCTGTGGGGAATTCGACTGCTTTCTTCACACTGGATCTCCCAGCGCTGTGTATAATGGTGTCGCGTGATCGAGATCAGCCCGCGGCTCGAGCAGATAAACGGTTTGCGCTGCATAGCCTGAACTAGTAGCACGGATTCGTTCTGCTTTCGGTTTATCCAATGTAGCTCTTGTAAATCGGTCATGATGAGAATGCAAGGCCTTTCTTTGACTGAATGCGCATTGCAATGACGTCACGGGACGCTTCTAAGCCGTGCTTGCCGTGCTTGATTTTGCGATAAATTCAGCGATTGCAAAATCCTGGAGGGACTGATTTTTAGTATGAAAAGGCCCTAATTATCCCAAACTTAGTAGTATTTACTAATTTATAGCGATGTAATTGTACACAAAAATGACAGTTCAGTACGTACATCAGTTTTGATGTCATTGTTTGGCATGTGTTCGGTACAGCGAATTAAACAGTAGATTACTGAAAAACTATGTCTATCATTAAAAAAAAAAAAAAAAGTGTCAATATTGTGTACCATGTCAATATACAAATTGGAAATACTTGAGTGATTTTGTATTATTTATAGGCAAGTACACAACTGTAAGAGGTTATGCTCAAGAAAATTTGACTAAAATTCATTAAACAGCATTCATCTGATAGGACGGCAAAATCAAAATACACTGACACAAATGATATTGTCCCTAGAGGGGAAATTGAGCTTAAAATGATGTTCTAAACAGAAAAATTCTGTACGCAAAGTCATATAAATGTTTTGCACCATTACACACCTACTAATAATTTACAACAGTTTTGAAATTACTGAAACTGTAGAACAACCTCGCCAGGTATATTTTTGGCCAATGTAATATGTTCCATGTAACCTTCCTCGGCATGCCAAAATCTTGTCAGTGGCTGCGGTTCATCCAGGGATTAATTAATAACAATTTGCTCAGTTTGATATTGCTTCCCTTTCCATGCATCTTTTGACAGCAGCAGAACAAGTGCCATAATGAAGGCTTGATTGAGGGTGAGGGGCTGAGAAGAGTGTCAGTTCTACAACACTTATTTGTAACAAGTGCCTCCTCTTATTTTCTTCTTTGTGATGTTTGATGTTGCTGCTCCACCTGTCCTCTGAAAATGACACTGTGGCTAAATAGAAACATTCCTACCATGTAGTGACATTTTGCATAACGATAGAAACGCTTTCAAAATAAAGCCGTAGAAAAAATAAACTGGTATATATCACAAAAACCTAATGTGATATTATCCTGTTTCCATAAGGTAAAGTGTTATATAGTGGAAATTATGGTGGCAACATAAGTCAAGAATAATTCCGCTTTAGCTGTTCTTACCTTTTTCTTCTGAGGAAAGCCATCATGTTTCCTCTTGCGAGATCTCCGTTTGCCAGAATCTGTTGTCTCCGTTTGTGTTGGCTCTCTGAAAAGTTCAATGCTCTCTGAAATATGAAAGGATAAAGATGCATGAAAATTGAATTGTGCATGTATGTTTACACCTCTTAACCACAGCAGAAGCTCTTACCGATTGGGAAATCAGCCTCCAAGTCCATCTGTGGCTCTTCTGCGGCGGTGGGGACAGGGGTCAGTGTGGCAGATCTGGATGGAGGAGGCCTCTCAGGTTCAGGGGTTTGATCCCATGTCTGGGCAGAAGACACAGAGTCCTCCTCCCAACTCAGATTGCTAGATAAGGCTTCCAGATCAAGGTCGTCCATTATGTTACTAGTCTGATCTGAATAACAAAACAGGAGGCTTATGAACAAAAATAGATATATGTGTGTGTGTGCACCTGCAATATCTTATTACATCTCAAAGTTTAAAGCCTGTGCAGTGCCCATACAACCCAAGTTTTGTTCGAACTGTGTGTGTGTATTTATTTTTTTCTTAACGGCATTCCAGCATCTATGGCTATATTCATGGCGAGAACCAGTTAAGTCGATCGGTGTGTTAACTAAAAATATCAGAAGTTTCAGGAACATTAAAAACCTTCCAACTGTCCCTAATTTACCAGTAACGATGATGCTTTTCTCCTTCTCTGCATCCTCAGCCACCATCTCTGCCATCATGATGAGGTCGGCCTCCAGAGGGTCATCAGGGATCTTCTCTTTGATTTCTTGAATGGTCTTCACAATGCGCTCAGCACTGTCCAGAGTAGTGGGGAAGAACAAGGGCACCGGAACCTGCATAAACAGACAAGAGACACATGATGAAACAAGTACATACTAATGGTGTATTTAGGAGAGTCTTTGGGATGCCTGGTGAATCTGCAATTCATTTGAAATGATTATAATACTTATCCTTATACATGTAGTGTTTCTTTTTTATTTATTCATTGTCTTGTTTTCATTATGTTTCACTACTATTTCTTTTACTTTGTTTTCTTGTTTCAGATTTTAGTTTTTATTTTAATGAGCAATCATTTAAAAATGTATAGCGGTTTTAAATTTCTCAGTAATCTATTGTTATTTTAGTCATAATACTATTCCATTTGTTTATTTAAAATTGAGTGATACATTTTTATTTAGAGTTCCCTGATAGTTTTTTATTTCAGTTAACAAATATTTTTACTTAGTTTTCATTAACAATGAAAATATTGTAACACTCATTAATAGATTGACATACTGGTAATATAACTACAAATATGCATACAGATTTAATCGTTTTAATTCTCAAAGATGAGTATAAGGACAACAGAGGTAGAGATACACACCGGCAGCGGAAGCCCCACAGACTTCGGAGTGTATTGGGTGTAGAGATTCATGGGAAGCGGAATATAGACTGGCACTGGCACAGGCAGCACTATCACGGAAGGTCCATCTAGAGGACAAAAGACAAGCATGACATTTATAACAAGTGCCTCCTCTCATTTTCATGGTCCACTATGTAACACTAACTTCTGGAAAACAGGATAACATTATATTAGGTCAAGAGACACATGATGATGCATATGCTGACACTCAAAAGAAACATGTCTGCAACAGTGCTTCCTAGTACCTGTTTGTGTGTTCATGTCGCAGACATTGGGTTTGCAAGATGTGCCTTTGTTCTGACTTAATGGTTTACACAGCAAAGCTTTGTTCTTTAGGATTCGAGGCGCTGGTGCAGAAACCTTCGCGCCGTCTGTCTGTGTGCTGGCCGTCTGACAACACAGAGAACGATTGATAATTGGTTGATTTTCATTCACATTTCAAAAGGAACTTAAGCTGGTTTATTGATATTTTTGAAAAAAACTCACAATTCCTGAACTTTTTGCTGTAGCAGCTGGAACAGAGGCTGAGGAAACAAAAAGGTAAATGTGAGAGATGTGCCACAGAAAATAGTTGATTCATTCCTCAGTTTGTAAAAAAAAAAACAATTAAAGAAAAAAGTGTTGACAACAGATGTCATGATTATATAACTAGCAACATTTTGTGTAGGCACTGATATTAAAATTCTGACAGATCTGATTAGCTCATATTTACTTTCATTTTATGGCTGGTTAAATTCAACAAGATCCAAATACACACACATAAAAATAGATATTCATTTTGAGATTTGCTAAAGATCCCATTTATTAATAGGTTTAGTTAGTTTATTTATAGTTAATCAGCTCCGGTGGCCGTGTCAGAGCCATAACAGTGCAAGAGCTTTATTCATCATACAGTGTAGATAGTGATTATAACGGGAGTGTTTTTAAAAGAGCATGATGCTCTTTGGTAATGAAAATGTTCTTTACTCATTTTCTGTAGCTCCTTTTTGAATAACTGAGGAAATGTAAAAGCATTTAAAAAAGCAGTATAATTAGTAGTCCTTAAAAACATTAGGCTGTTTTTAGCCTTACGCTGGTGTTGGTTCACTTTCCGGTAATTAAACTAAGTAACAATTTAAATATACATTAAGTATAAATCCCTCAATATACAGAGATGATTAAAGTAAAAAGAGGTTAGTCACCTTGCAGAACGCTGCTCCCCAAAACACCTGGCTGTCCATTGGATGCACTAGAGAGTGATATAACACTGGCAATAACCGGTGTGGCCTCTTTAGTTACCAGTGGTGTGTGATTAACTGTAGTTTGAGGGCCTGGAGATGGTGCTGGGCTTGTCCCTGAGGAGAACAATCACCGAAAGAATAACAGACATAAGATACAGAGACAAAAGGGACAAATATCCTCATAAATCTACAGGAAGACATACCTTGTGTGGACAAAGTCTTGTTTGCAGGTCTGACTGCCCCAGTGGTTCCCTGCAGACTGCAGAAGAACATCAAGCATTGCAAGCTGCAGAAATGCTTGATCTCGCCCAGCCATTTCACAGTCTCCGTCATCTTCTTAGCCTGCCTGCACATGGAGCACTTTATTTCCTGTCAAAAATATACTTGCTGTGAGTTGAAATCCAAATCCACGGCATAAAGTCTTGAAATTAACGCCACAGCAAAAAACAGCCTTGTAAATTGTTTCTCAGAATAAAGCAAAAGAGATCAAATATTACCTTACGCATCAGTAATGAATGTTGTGATAAGCATATGTTCCCACAGAACTCCTGCTCTACATTATCAATAACTTCAGTCACTAGAGCCTGAGCGGATCCGCTACAGTAAAAGCAGTTGCGACAGTGTTTCTTCCCCCAGCGCTTGACCAGGTCATGCTTATACAGTAACTTGCATCCTGTACAGGGATAAACAAACAAGTAATTGTGATATCACAACCTACAACTTGATCAAGACATGCATGTCTGAAGCAAAAAGAAAAACTACCAGCTATCTTTACCAACAGTATCTTTATTTTGCTCTTAGACCTTACCCTCACTGCAGAAAGAGCGGTCAATCTTGTTTATCCTCTTCACCTCCTTGACAACCTTATCAATCTTACAGTATTCACAGCGAGCCATGACATTGTTGATCTGTTTGAACTCCTCAACACAACTATTATTGCAGAAAGCGTACATTTTCCTCTGAAAGGTCAAGAAAACATGCAACCAGTAAGGTTTAAGGTCAACCGTTCGTCGCTGACAAATACAAACTACTGTTTAGATTATTAAACTGTAAGAATGTTAATTATAAACTCTACAATACAAATATAAATGTGTGATGTATCAGGAGTCCTATCAACTTTGCAATGTTAAAGTTGTTGATACTGGTCTAATTAGTCAAATATGCTAATATATTTAAGACTCATAATTAATAAATAACATCTCACTTTATTTCTAGCTGGTCTATTTTTTGTTAAAAAAAAATAAAATAAAATGGAATAATTTATTTATTCTTACTTTATCTTTTAATTTGGTAACCAGCTTCGCAAAATGTAGAGTGCTATCTAATAAATGGCCAAAATATCAGTATATTGGCTTTAAACAAAAAAATGCTTGTCGGTATCTGATTACTGATAAGAGTACCTTGAACTCCAGCAGCTCTGGTCTGTGGTAGAATGATTTCAAACACTGAGAGCAGGGGATCTTGGTGGCTGTCTGTGCTGGACCACTGGAAGTACTGGTCTTCACTGATGAGCTGGACTCTGAGGGAGCAGGTTTGGGGGCACGAGGTTTTGGGGTAGGTGTGTTGTTGCTTGTAGAGGTTACAGTATTTATTGGCATGACAGGTTTCATCTTACTGAAGGACTCCTGAAGTAAAAAAAAAAAAAAACATTCAAATAGCTCTACCTCTGTGAATGACATGTCTTGAAAGGGGACATAGGATGCCCATTTTCCACAAGTTGGTATGATTCTTTAGTGTCTTCATGAAATGTTTGCAACATACTTTGGTTAAAATTCCTCAATGGCTGTGTAAGGCAACACCCTTTAACCTTTCAAACAGCTCTGTTCACAGGAACTTTAAGTGATAATGAGCTGCTGCTCACCCCGCCCCTCTCTTCTCTGCTAACGCCGGGCACTACACTTTTAAATATATTAATAGGAAAGGCGATTTGCAAATAATCATAAACAATCTAAACTGTAGGTGTGTTTTCCATTACAGATTTGCGCGAAACTTTGGTGATATTTTATAAATGTTGATAAAAAAGTATTGTGAAATGACAGCATTTACATTAACTGATGTTATGTGACAAAAACTTAAAACATTTATCTCGCGATAAGTCATAGCAACAGATTTTGGGGGGATTATGACAGATTTTTGCTATATTTAAAGTTATTACTATTTGTGTACTTTTTTTTTTGAAGATGTTAATTTTTAGGTGTTTTTTGTGTTATATTTCTTGTGTGGGTTGTGCTCCGGCACGGCTCCAGCGCGGATGAATCTGAGTATGAGTATGTGGCAGTCAGTCACCACACCAGTGTGGATATTTACTGTGCTTCGCACTCACAGATTCTAGCCTACGCATTGGAATATATGACCCAAATAAGATTTTTCACCGGATATTGTCATCTGAACAAGTAACAAGTCTGCCACTGCAACTGAGGAAAAAAGCATTACAATAAATTGCGCTATATGGGTATTTAATCTAAAGATCGGTTAGCTCATATCACATCAAACCATGCAAATTATTATTATTGTTATACTTCATTCTCAAATTATTAATGTTAACAACATCAGCACTGCATAACTGTGTATATAGTGTGTATTAGCGTGTAGATTTCAATTTCTGTACAATCTAATCTCTAATTGTCATACCATTCGAACTAGTTTTCTTTAAAATACAAATCTTATGTAATCCCAGGCTATTTGTAATCAGGGGCACATTTAAAACTGAAATATAATTCGATTTCATTTACATGTGTTTCATAAGCGCACAATCCTTTCTGGATTACAATCCACTATCAAAATGATACATTTAATTATTCCGGGTTGTAAACGATCCGCCACCTGCAGGATCCTCACATGAAATAGTCTAGTAGCCGGGACAATTTCTTTATGTTTACAGACTTGATGTAATGACGCAGCAACATGCTCGAATTTCCCACAAAAACCTACCCATTCCACTCAAATTAGAAAACATTATTATAAGCTGACCATTGTGAATTGGGCTAAATTAAAGTGATAGTTTTGAACACTTGCTAGTTATGTACTCTCTAAAATATTGATTTTGGATCATTTTTAACCAAAAAAAGTTACGGACTGCAGCTTTAATCGAAGGAGGCATATGCATGTATCTTTTCAGAAACGTGCGCGCTCATGTAAACACAATCACTGATTAAAGAGTGGCCGAGATCAACTGCCGCAGATATGTGCATTGTAAATCGTCTAAGCATTAATGGAAGGGAAAGCCCCTTATACTTGAGAGAGGCCACGTATGAAGTGTTTCTTAGAAGTTATAGTACACTAAAGAATGATCATATGATATTTTACATATGCCATGTCACTTGTAAATGTGAAAAAAAAATGTTTCAACCTTTTAACAAAACCTGCCTTGATTTGTCCCTCGTTCAGAAAGCAGTCTGAATTAAAATGATTTGCGCAGACATAAATGATTTTAGGTGTATTCAGTGGCGAACTACTATCAAAAACAACGAATCCACTGCGTCCTCAGTGGCTCTTTTGTCGGTAGAAGATGAAGACTCCTTTGTTCCCTTTTACATCCAACAACAAAACACCTGGATTGCTTACGAGACATTGTTGTCACTACAGCTGCTCGAGCCCAGAGAAAATGGCGGGAGTGTACAACTGACTGGGGGCGGGAATATGCTAATACGGGATAGTCTGTCAGTGTCGTGGGCGGGGCTTGAGCAGTACGATTTCATACTGCTCAGAAATTTAAAACAGCTTGATCATAAAGACTATTTAGGGCTTTTTGGGATTAAAAAAAAAAGTAGTGAATGGATTTTTTTTTATCATTATAGGGGGGTTGTGTTCACACACTGCTAATACATTTATATGAAAGCACCATGTAAAAGTGAATTGTGCATACGATGTCCCCTTCGAAATAGAGATCAGTAAATTAGTGTCAATATACTCTACCTGATATGATACTACACATGAAAAGGAGCAGAAGTTTTGGATGGTTCCGTCAGACATGGCTAGATGGTACTGAGGCGTTAGTTTAAGCTTGCAGCTGTTGCATTCCACTGGAGCACCTTGTTTGCATGCAAACAAAAAGGACATTTGAGTATACTTCAAAAAGAGAATATCATTAAGAATGCAGAATCTTAGTAAACAGCTGGTTATGTTACCTGAAGAACTGACAGTCTGAACTTTATTTGCTGTGACACAGGAAGTTGAACAGAAAAGTTCCCTGACACCCTCAGCGTTTGGACTGTCCACCATTTCTGCAACCGGGCGCATGGTACGACAAATTTTGCAGCTGACAGGTTTCAAACTTTTCTACAAAGAAAGATTGATTTATTTGATAATGACTTTCAACAAATTACAAATTATTGGACTGTTATTTAGTTTTGCCATTACCTTTTTGAAGGCTACGACACAGTTTTGTTTGCAGAACTTCATAACACTTCCCTCTATCTGCAGAGATGGACACTGACTGTCTGTGCCGTAGCAATATCCTCCACAGTTCACACAGCTGTTCATGTTCAGCTTATTGGAGGAGCGGAACTGGTTGAAGCAGCTGTTGCTGCACAGCTTATGGATGGAGCCCATTAAGTTCACTTCGTGAGTGTAAGTCTATGAGAAATACAATTGCATCATGCAACATTTTAGATCTTTTAAAGATTTTATTTCTATATAGACCTTACAGGCAGGCAGAACTGTCACAGACAAATAAAGCAACTAAAACAAAGATATAATGTTCAGAACAATAGTGTTTTCTACAAAACTATAAAGTAAAAATGTAAATGAATCACAAGAACATCCAGTCAGTTATGAAACTCAATATTTTTTTTCCAAATCTACACTCCACGAAATTGAAAGACAGCAAAAAAGAGATTTGTAAGAACTTAAGCAGCGTTGATAAGATTTGTTCTTTGAGCACCAAATCAGCTAATTTAGTGATATATATGAAACAAGACATGGGGTAATAAAACACAGCAAACCTTGTTCACAAGTTTTGATTACTGGATTTCATAGACCACAGCCTTTGTTACAACATCTTGCCATAATCATTTCGTCCTTTCATTCACATAAAACAAAACATTGATGTAAACTTGTGTGCGACTGTTTTGACTTATTTCACATCAGGTGGGTAAAGACCTATCAATGTGGGATGCAACTGTGAGGGAACCAAAAGAGATTATATAAGAAGAATGTTTTTTTTTTGCAGTTTATTTACAACAGCGTACAATATAATACAGACAGAAAGACAGATCAAAAAGAAAGGCAGAAAGTCAGAAGCACATTTTTGAGCACACGGTCACAGGGATTTGTGCCATTCCTGGAAACAATTTCTGGTCAGCTGAAGACACAAGTGTACGTCGCACGCCTGGCATTTCCAAGGAGTTTGCTTCTTCTTTCCATGCGCTGCTTTGCAGTGCACACAGATTCGCCGACCACTAGAGGCAATTTTCCTGGTATCACTGCTCAGCGGAGCTCCTGGGACGGGCACATGGTCACTGCTGGCCCGTTTCTGTGGGATTTTCGGTGACACGCCACAGAGCTCTGCAATTAACTGCTCCATAAACTCCTTGTGGGTCATGTTGCCATATAACTCCTTGTGAATCATGTAAGAGTTGGTGGCAGCAATGTCCAAAAAGTGTAAGAAGATCTTTCTGTACCACTTCAAGGTTTTGTGCTGTGCGGTGTAGTACTGCAACAGCTGATCGGACAGGTCAACGCCCCCCATGTATTGGTTGTATGCAGTAACAGGTGCAGGACAGGGGAATGTCTTGAAGCTCCATGTATCTTGCGTTTTCACTCTCCTCTGCACGGTGTCTCCGGTGTAGGCAGGATGGATAGTGGAACACACAGACACCTCTCGTGTGTCCATCCACTTCACGAATACAAGCGGACCATTCCGAATCCATCTAATGGATCCCCTGGGAGAGTTTTTAGTCAGTGAATTAGATGCATTTTGTGGGCTGTTCTTCCTGTAGTCTCTGTAAGTCCCACAAGCGCCATACTTCATCTCTAACATGTCTGATAGGAGCTTTGGACTTGTGTAGAAATTGTCCATGTACACGTGGTACCCAGATCCCAAAACTTTTTTGTCCAAGAGAGACATCACAGTATCATACGGCAGTCCATTGCCTGTGGCAGCTTTGTTCTTTCCTGTGTACACAGAGAAGTCAACAGTGTATCCGTTCGAAGAGTCCGCGAGGACAAACAGCTTGAAGCCCCACTTGGTTGGCTTGGCTTTCATGTACTGTGTCATGCCTGTGCTGGCTTTGCATGCCACCATTCTTTCATCCACAGCTAAATTTCGTCTAGGATGATAAATGGTTTTGCACGCAAGTCGGATCGTGTCCATGAGGGGTTTGACCCTGAAAAGCCGGTCATATTCATTCGTGCCCTTCTTTTTGTCATTCTCCTTGTCCTCAGCTGGGTTACTCATGTGCATATTCCATGAAATGGTGCGGTATCTGTCCCTTGACATGATTGTGGCAGGAAAAGGCACAGAGAAAAGACTGCCTTGCCGCCAGTAGTCTTTAATGGAGATCAACTTCACCATGCCCATGTAGAATATGAGTCCAAAGTAGCGGTACATTTCACTGACGCTGACATCCGTCCACTTGTATTTGCGACCCCTTGCAAGTGACCTAGCTGCCTGGGCATTTGTGTTGTAGCATAGAGTTGAGACAGCATTTTCAGTGAAAAAGAGCTTGAAGAGACTTAGGGGAGTGTACGAGTCAGCTGACCACAGCTGCGGTCCGGGTTCTCGTGCGGGCAGGAATCTCAGAGTCTGTGGAACCAAGTCAACTTCAGTCTCTGTTTTCCACGTCATAGCTGGCTGCTTGCTTTTCCTGGCCTTCTTTGCAACAGGCATCTGGTCAATGTCATTCTCCTCATTTCTGTTTTTATGGAGAGAAAAAAAAATAAAAAATTGTAAGCATGATGACAACTGGATCAAAGCTATATATTTTTTTTACATTACTAATTGCTAATACTGCACACTCATAGCAAAAACATGCAAGTTTATAAGATACTACAGTCATTTATGTCTGATCAGATATTTGCAAACAAGCTAAAATAAGCCACCTAGTATAAATATCACATATCACATTTATATCAATATACACTACATTTAAAAAAATTAGGGGTTTCTTATGCTCACCAATGCTGCATTTATTCAAGCAAAACTATTGTGAAAACAGTAATATTGTGAAATTTCGATTTCAATTTTAAAAAAAATTGTTTAAATGTAATTTATTTCTGTGATGGTCGAGCTGAATTTTAAGTCACTGTCACTTGATCCTTCAGAAATCATTCAAATACTTGTTTGGTACTCAAAAAACATTTGGAGATCACAGCTGCATATTTTCTTTTGAATGTGATAAAATTATGATTGATCAATACAAAGTTCAAAAGGACAGCATTTATTCGAAAGGGACATTTTGTAACATTTCTTCACTGCCAATTTTGATCAATTTAATGCATCCCTTATGAATAAAAGTATTTGGTTAAAAATAATAATAATAATAATAATAATCTAAACTGATCCCAAACCTTTGTACAGTAGTGTATTATACAGCATAAAACAGCATTTAGATGCAACGACAATATGTATTATGACCTATCCTAAATCCAAGGACAGACACATTTTACTCAAAATATAAACTATTAAAACATGTACATACTTATTTAAAAATAACTAAACTAAGAAAGTATGAATGACTTACTCGTCAGAAAGGGCGTCCTCTGCTGGATCAAGGCGCTCTTCAAAATGCGACCATCCTTCATCTTCATCCTGCTCCTCTTCTGAAGAAAAGGTGAATTCTTCCTCGCTGTCCAGGACCGTCTCAAGAGTTTCCTCACACGTGCAGTGTGCCATCTTCCAAAAGCGATGAAAAGTGAATGAATCGGATGAAGCTTGAAGCTAATTTTATCACATTTATAGGGGAGCTTTAACCATGCTTGTATTCAACCGTATGAATAGCGCGCTCTGCGGGTGGGGATGAGGCACAAAAACGGTACCTAACCAGACATTAATCGTTCGAGTAAATCATTCGCATGCATGCATAAAGCTGGAAAACAGCGAATTGGAAGAGTTTCGTTATGGTTCTGTCTCTACAGCGCGCTGTTCTTATTGATATGTATGGATTCGCAGCGTAATCTATTGTGTAGGCGCCCTACTCACCGTCGCTTGACTGACAGCGCCAGCTCTCTCCTCACACAGAGATAGTGAGCCTTATAAACCACGTAGTATTGACGCGCTAGATGTTATTGGTACTCGTACTTTTTTCCCTATCAAAATAACGAAGATCGTTTATTATTTATTATTTCTGCCGTTCACATCCGTTGGCAGATGGAGAATAAGAAGCGGTAATCGCATTGGCTAGCGCTCACCTCTGCGGCCTCGCCAATCAGCTCTGGCGAACGCAGACAATGTGATTAATATTCATGAGCCAGACCTCAGAGCGACAGACAATGAGCTACAACACACAACCTACCTGAGGAAAGATGCGCGCAAAAGTCGTTTTTTTGCAATCAAATTTGTTAAACAAATGAAAATATTTTACATTTGAGTGCTTTTATCAGTGGTATTAGTGCCCCCCACCCCCACTATCATAGAAACAATGATTGACCGATGTGGAGCACCACCACCAAGCTAATTTTAACATGAAAGAAAATGTTTTATATACTGCATTCATAAATACTTGCCACATTTTAGTTATTTATTATTCAAACTTCTATCAAAAAATGCTTGCATTTAGTTCAGTTATGCTTTCAAAAGAAATCAAAAAGAACAGTAATTCAGATTTTTTTTTTTTTTTTTTGATTATTCCCAAGCCAATACAAAGCAGAGCTACATGTTTTGGATATGTAACTACAAAATGTGTTCTTCATGATGCACAAGTTATACACACATACACACACACACACACACACACACACACATATACATATACACACACAGGTGCATCTCAAAAAATTAGAATATCATGAAAGGTGTTTTTCAAATAAAAGTGAAAGGTATTTTACAAATATATATATATTTTTTTTTTAATAAGACATTCTAGATTACATGCGAAGTAAATGTTTAAAAAAAATTGTTTTAATTTTGATGATTAGAGCTTACAGCTCTTGAAAGTAAAAAATCCAGTATTTCAAAATATAAGAATATTTCCTAAGATCAATCTAAAAAGTATTTGCAAAACAGAACATTTCAAGTTCTTTAAAGTATGTTAATTTATGCAATCAATACTTGGTCAGGGCTCCTTTAGCACAAACTCCAGCATCAGTGAGGTGTGAAATGTAGCGATTAGCCTGTGGCACTGCTGAGGCACTATTGAGCCTTCAGCTCATCTGTATTGTTGTACCACATAGAAGTGGTTTTGGCACTGTGGGCAGGTGCTAAGTCCTGCTGGAAAAGGATATCAGCATCTCCATAAAGCTTGTCAGCACATAAAGTGCACCAAAATCTCCTGGTAGATGGCTGGTAGATCAAACACAATGGACCAACACCAGCAGACGTCACGGCACCCCAAATCATCACTGACTTCGGAAACTTGACACTGGATTTAAAGCAGTTTGGATTCTGTGCCCCTCCAGTCTTCCTCCAGACCTTGATTTCCAAATGAAATGCAAAATTTACTTTCATCTGAAAAGAGGACTTTGGACCACTGAGCAACAGTCCAGTTCTTTTTCTCCTTAGCCCAGGTAAGATGCTTCTGACGTGGTTTCTGTTTCAGAAGTGGCTTGGTAGCCCTTTTGCTGAAGACGTCTGAGCGTGGTGACTCTTGATGCACTGACTCCAGCTACAGTCCACTCCTTGTGAAGCTCTCCCATGTGTTTGAATCGGCTTTGCTTGACAGTATTCTCAAGCTTGCGGTCATCCCTGTTGCTTGTGCATCTTTTCCTACCCAATTTTTTCCTTCCAGTCAACTTTGCATTTAATATGCTTTGATACAGCACTCAGTTTCAGTAAAGACCTTCTGTGACTAACCCTCTTTGTGGAGAGTGTGGACCACTGCCAAGTCAGCAGTCTTCCCCATTATTGTGGTTTCACAAACTTTTCCACAATATTCTAATTTTTTTAGATGCACCTGTATATATATACACATATTGTATATACGCACACACATACATATGAGATGGTGAAAGCACACATTGACTGTTTTCTGCATTTCACAAAAGTAATTTTGTTATTTTGAGTGGCCACAAATGAAAGTAGACCTATTACAGTTTTGAACGATGTATTCATTATATCTTCATAACCATAAATATCAAGAATACCTTAAGTCAATAAAAAAATAGACTTGTCGCAACTTACACATTATTGCTCTTTTGTTGGTTTTGATTGCTTCTATTGTCCTCATTTGCAAGTTGCTTTGGATAAAAGCGTCTGCCAAATGACTAAATGTAAAAAGGTAGTCATCACGCTGAAGCCTCAAGGGGGTTAAATACACTAAACAGTGCTTGCTTCATTTCAAGTCAAAAGTAACTGAAATTTAAGACAAGCAGAGTCAGATGTTACCTGATGTGTAACCGCTCTAACAGAATTCTGGATTGGATTAAACTAATCAAACTGTTTTTGTGCAATTTATTATGGGAACTCAAAATACTTATTTGAGTTATATGTTTGTTTTTGAGTACATCCAGAAAAGCTAATGCAAAAAAAGGAAGATGCGTTGCCTTGAAATTATTTCACAGTACCCAGACCACCTAAATTTAAGGCTTGTTCACACAAACATGTTTGGCACTAATATTCAGTGCATCCACTTGTGACAGAAGAAAGGAAGTAAAATGTCTCTGGTTACCTAATGTAACCTTGGTTCCCTAAGAAGAGGGAACGAGACACAGTATACATATGTCTAATTAGATAAAAGCACTACGAGCAGTGAAAGTGCTGCCATTGTCGTGGTATGCATATGCACAAGTACATGAAAGCATTACAAGGGCATGTAAATATTTGTATCACTTTGAACAAAGTAACACCTGGGCGCTGTTTCATAAAACAAGTTTACCAAACAAGCCAGGCTTATTTCAGTTAGTCTGACTTATTCTGAACCAAATCAACTGACAATAAGTCAGACTAAATGAAATAAACCAGGCTTATTTAGTAAGCTTGTTTTATGAAAAAGGCCCCTGTTCATCCAAATTAAAATGTTTACATTTGTCTTGTGAACAGGCCTTTAGGGGCAAAACATGATTTATTTTACGGGCCACATTCTCAGTAGCAGCAATACAGTGCAGGACACACCTTCACAGATAGAGATGACCACTTACCATTCCTGTCTTATGACAAACACTGCACTTGAAGCTTAAAGCACTGAGGCATGTCTGACTGCAGAACTCCTTCACAGTCCCTGACATGTCCACCGGGGCATTGATCACATCCTTCAGGTCAAGAATGTCTCTGCAGGGAAAGAAGTATTTGCATCTATGAAGGGCATGTTAAACACCAATGCTGTATTTAAATTTGTATTATATATTATTTTTAAAATAAAGGAGTACATTATTATAATACAGTTAGGTCTTAGGGTGGCAAGTTGAGTTCATATATACAAAAGTTATTTAAATACAATACAATGTAATGCACCTGGTATGATCATTTAAAAAAAGTTACATTTTAGTAAAAAAAAATGAAACCAAGACTTGTAGGCATACTTGTGGCAGTGGTGACATTGTTTCTTCTGAGGCATCTTGACCATCACATTAGAGGTGGTGCAGAGACACTGAGGTGAACAGTAGAGTTTAGGACAGCCTTTGCGCTGGAAAGCCGTCTGTCCCTTTAAGAGGACTTTGTTACATCCTGTGCAGACCACACCAATTGGATTGGCAGGGGCCAGAGAAGGAAGGGATAGTGTAGGGACTGGTGCCACCTTAGCTGGAGCAGCTGCTGGAACTGCAGTCACATGACAAAAAATTTGGAAGAAATATAACAAGAGATGTAATAAATTAAATTGAACCATTTATCATCACATCTATTCACTTATATAGTAAATGGTAAAAGAACATCATAATATAATTTTAGGGCTCGTACCAATGGATGTGGTATTTCCTCCTACAGAGAAAACTGCGCTGATCTTGATCGAATCAGGTATCTGGCTGAACTCCTGAAAACATGAACAATGAAAAAAAAAAAAAAAAAAATACAAGTTTCCATGAAACATTTTATAACTTACTTAACGGTACACCTGATTTAACCTGAAGTAATGTAAATTTAGCTCATGTCACATGGTTTGGCTTTTTGCAGTTATTTCATTCATCTAATTGACCATTTTGCATTGTAAATACCATTTTGGGTTTATTTTCCAGTTCAGTAGTAAGGAAAGAAAAAACATTTTGCAAGATTGCATTAAATTGATCAAAAGTGATGGTAAAGGCATAACAAAACATTATGTTTCAAATAAATTAAAATCTTTTGAACACCGTATTCAAAGAATCCTGTAAAAAAAATTGACGGTTTCCACAAAAAATATTAAGTGTTTTCAACACTGATAAGAAATGTCACATGAGCAGCAAATCAGCATGTTAGAATGATTTCTGAAGGATCATGTGACATTGAAGACTGGAGTAATGGTTGATGAAAATCTGGCTATGCCATCACAGGAATAATTATATTTTAAAATATATTTAAATAGAAACAAATACATTATTTCATTATATTATTGTTTTTACTACACTTTTGATCCAATAAATTCAGCACTAATGAGCATCAGAGACGTGTCAATCAAAAAAAAAAAAAAAAATAATCTTACAAACCTCAAACTTTTTAAACAGTAGGTGTGTATTAAACTTGTTAATTTAACTTCAATGAAACTGTTAATCACAATTATTCATATTACAACCAGTTGTAATATGTAGACAAAATCATGACAAACTCACATACATACTATAACATTTTATAGTTTTGTAGTTGGAAAACCTATCTATACAAGCTTTCTGATGCTAGACACTGTAAAACATATCCATACTCCTGTGCTGATTTTTCACAGAACTGGTATAATTACAAACATACACATATTCAAAAGACACCGTGAACACAAAAAGTATAAAAAAAAAAATGCTGAAATGCATTGGTAGCTTAACACCTTTATTTAAGAAATCAGTGGTGAAAGAAACTCACAGCTGCTGTGTCAGGCTCATCTTTAATGTTTCCCACTGGCCGCAGTGACACCGACGCTTTCTCATATTCCTCATCCATTGGCTCATCCTTCACCTGCACTGGTACGGCATCAGAGAGCTGGGCAACTTGAGGTTTCACCTCAGTTTTTAACACTGGCTGTGTTTGCTGGATTTAGAGGGAGAGGATTTTAGTTTTAGGAGTTTACTTCCTCCATGGATTAATGAACAAACTCAATGAACTTCAATGGTAAACATAAAACAGTGATTGTGCTTACCACGACAGGTGGTTCCGTTTTCTCTCTTTTTATGGGTTCAGGGAAAGGTTTTCCTGTTAAATTTAAAAATGATGTAGGAAAAAAAAAGTCAATTGTGTTCCTCAGTTCTATTTTGTTAAATGAATGTTTTAAAAAAAATATTAATGATAAAGCAACATTATGCAGTATCTAAAACATGCATTTCATCTTCAATATACTAAAACATTCTAAAAACGCATATTTAGGAATTCAACTACATTTTGAATTTCATCGAATGCTTTTCCATAGCTGTGAAATAATGTTCAGAAATGAACACTCATCAATACACAAAATCATAAATCAATATCAGTAACTACCAAAATGTGTTTGCAAGTTATCACAATGGGACACATCTTGTAACAGGCAAAATGTTCACACCAACCTGCATCATCTGATCCGTCTACCTCCATCCTCCCATCGCGACCCTCAGCCTTGTCCACATCTACAGCCATTTCACTGTTAAAGTCTTCGACTTTAGCGATCACAAGCTCTTCTGAACACTGTGCTGCATCCTTTGCGATGTTCCTCACTTCATTCTTCTCTTCTTCTCCAGAATTCTTCTGCTCAGAGTGTTCTTGTGCACAGTTTTCTTCTTCTTTATTCTGGTCAGTTACACTGCTCTTTTCTGGTCCATTTTCTTGTTCCACCCCTGACTGTTGTTTTAAATCCAGATCTTCCTCCATCTCCTCTGGAAGCATCTCTACTTCCTCCTGCTCCACCTTTTGGCTTTCTATAAGGCTGTTTTGACGGCTTGGTTCATTTTCACTAGCCTCAGTGGCATCCAGCAGGCATGACTCCACTGCATCTGGCTTCACTTCTGAACCAGCTGCAACTCCTGGAAGTTGTTCAGTTGAACCCTCACTAGCCATAGGGACACCTGCGACAGACGTAGAGCCCAGCGGTGAAACTGTCTCTGTAGACTGTGAGGGGCCTGACTTCACTCCTGAAAGTGAGAATTTAAGACATTTGTTCAAAGAGTAGAGTTCAAAGATAAGAATGGCCTGGGGCTCTCTGTCAAGTCTGTACAGTATTATCACAGTATTAAACAGCCAAACTTGCTTAACCCTGTAAGGCCCACTGTTGTAATATTACAATATCAGTTTTAGCTTGACTAAAATAAAGCTGCTCATGTTTTTTTCTCTATGGCCACATTTACACAACTAATAGGTCATCCCGTTTAGCCTTGCAATGCTATTGGATGCTAGATTTAAAAATTGGCCTGTTTACCTGACCATAAACTCACACATCCTGCCAACTTCCCATGACGCACATCTTGTTTTACTGGACTGGATAAATCTACATTCAAGCAAGCAAAAAGCCTAAAATATAGTTTTTCTGTGATTAGTAATGTCTAGATCATGTAGATATTAAGGTATTGTTGAATGCATTGATCATTTCAGATTTTGAGCTTATGTAATTTCAGTATTGTAATTTTACAACATTGGGTTAAAGGTTTAGCGTAATTTGCCTGTGCACCTTTCACATTACATTGATGAATTGTGCTTCTCACTTGTTCAATGTGAAAAAAAGATACTAACAGAAACATACTGTTTTTTATCATTCACAAGTTTGAAACGTCTTTTTGTTACCATTTTGAGGTTCAATCAAGATTTTGTGATTATTAAATGAGTTCAAGTTGAAGAATAAATTACTTCTTTGAAAATTTTAAAGTATTTGAGTAGCAATATTATATCTGTATCTCATTTATAAAACGAACTGTTGTTATTCTAGATTTTGCTTGTTTGCCCAACTATCTGCTTGATGCATGAGGGACAAGTGATAATGTTCTGGAATGTGTGGGTATCAGTGCTATTAGCATGATAACTAATGGACACAATAAGCTATCAGACAGTATTGTGTGAATTCTGTGGAATGTGTGAATGGGTGAATTCTTTAAAACGTGTATGATTGGGATTAATTTGCACTGATATTTTTAGCCTGAAAACTAATCAGTTTTTCCCCCGCCTCATCACGTGCATGATATCACTGATACCATCCAAAATGGGAACAGAGACTTTGAGATGGACTCTGATACAAGAGAAGAAAGTTTCATGATCAAGTGAAGTCATGATGAATGTTTTAAAGCTTTCGTTCAGTTAATCAGGTTTTGCAAATGTAATCTGAGTATATTTTTATAATAAATGTTTTTTTTTTTTCCCATAAAAATATATGACTTATTTTATCATTGTGATTATTAGTGTCTATACATATAAAGACTATTGTTATGGGGTTACCTTAGCATTACACTCTGCAAATGAACCTTCAGACGTTCATACAGTGAGTAAAATCATTGAAATTTTGCTACGCAAGAGCACAACGCTGCAAGATTACATTTCCCTAAAAAACGATTAAAATGTCAAAAATGTAAAAGGCTAAGCCCATTTATTTCTGCATTTGAGATCTTCTACATCATTAAAAAGGTGAAAAGTTTTTTTTCTCTCTATATTTGGGTCTCTCAGGGCTAAGTGCAATGCATTTCAATTTTAGAGAAATTCTGCAAGCTCAAATATGAAATGAATTACTTCCTTGAAGCACAGACTAGACTTGGTAGAAAATTAAACTACGTAAGTTTTTGCGCCATACACCATTGTTTATTAACAGAAAATAATATACTATTAAACTAACAATACTATTAAAATAACAATAAACTAACAATACTATTTTTCATGAAAATTTTTATAAATTATATATATATAAAATTATTCTGTCGTTTCTAATGAAACAAAATTTAGGGAACAGAAATGTTGCAATGAACTATAAGATTAGATTAGATTCAACTTTATTGTCACTGCACATGTAAGGTACAATGTTGTTGTAAAATTGTATTTGCGGCAGCAAAAAGTTAAAATCTAATAAAAATATAACATCTTCCACGGTATTCGGGATGAAAACATCCCCATTGCTGCAATATTTTATTTTGTATAATTGAGATAACCTAGTTATTTTTCAAATACTACACAACCATATAAACCTCTACAATGGACTTTAGTCTACTGTCTGCAGCAAACACTTATGTACTTTTGCAACTGCTGCACAAGGCATGAAGTCACAGGACTACAAACATGCATCTTCGGCTAATATCGTCACAGGCTAATACATTCCGTACCAAACTCAATACTGCCTTAATTCTCGGTTTTATGTCATGAACACGCCGTTCTATTGTCGTTAACTCACTATTCGATAGAAATGAAAACAACAACAATTACAACAACAACAAAATACTCCAACATAAAAGGCTTTAAAATATAAATGCAAAGTTGGCCGAGCGTATAAAGGTGAAGCACGCTGCAGGGCATGCATATTTTGCAGCGAATCTCTGCAGAGATGATAAACAACACGCGGGCCAACCTTTCCAACAGTTCAAACACTCACCTTAAAACGCCTGACGTATTCTTTCCACAATCCCTCTCAAAAGACAGTCGATAAACAAACCCTGCGAGACGCACGGTTGACTACTTCTGCATTAAAACATCAAAATATAGCAAAAGTTGCTGAAACAGAAGAAACTAGCTGGATGGGCTGGCTGGCTCTCCCGCGAAAGCTCTTCCCCCTCTGCCTGCTGCAGTGCATTATGGGTGAGGCGCACTTGGAGGAGATGCACGCTATAGATTCATTTCCGCGAATCGGCTCCTTCGAGCAGTTCGTTTCAATGATTCAGTTACAATACAGCCACTCTACTGATCTTTCGTATTTGTTCGCATCGAATCGGTTAACGTGGTTGATTAAACATGTCCGAGTAAATAAACGATCGTTTCCCTGCTGAAAAAAAGCTAAAAACCCGCCTGACCAGCTAGCGGGTTTTTTTCCCAGCAGGGTTATCATCACTGTATATTATATACTCAGCAAAAAAGAAACTGCCTCTCAGTTTCAACTGATTTATTTCCATCCATCATAATTTTCAACAAGTAGCAAACAGTAATTGTCCACGAGCTGCTTTAAAGAGCATATTGGTTTGAGCCCCCAGCGAGTCAATGTATAGAAAAATAATGCAGAACCTAGAGTATTTTTTAAATATACACATAAATACGCTACTGGAGTCGTTTTTCCGAGAATTTGACTTCTGCATCTGAAAATCGCCACACCGGAAGTGACGTAACAGGAGGGAGCACGGTCAATTTAAACAACAGAAAAATAATGGCTGCGTTCGAAAGCCTAGGCAGCTGACTTTGCAGGCAGCGATTTTGCAGGAAGGCACCTCATAAAACTGATTTCGGACAGGCTTCTGAGGCATCGTAATGGTTTAATGATCTACAACAAAATATAACTAGTTTTGGTAATAACTAAACATATTTAATTACTATGCTACTGGTTTCTTGCTAGAAATAACAAGTGCAAAAAGTTTACAATTTACATTTACACACAAACTGACCACCGAACACAACTTTCAGTCGCCATCTTTTTTTTCTTTTTTTCTTTTTTTAGCTCGACCACCATGGAATGAAACGCACAGGATTGTGGGATATCAAAGGCAGCGATGGATAGATCTATGCTGCCTTCAAAATTCAATCAGGAGAAGGTACCTCCGGAGACTAGGGCTGCATCCAAAAGCTCCAAAATGCCACCTTCGGAGGCAGCATTCCAAGACAGGAAGGCATCAAGGCACATCCAAATCCAAATTCTGCTTAACTTCCTGTTTCCAGCTGCCTAGGCTTCCGGACGCAGCCAAGAAGTAAAGCAGAATTTGGATTCGGATGTGCCTTGATGCCTTCCCGCCTTGGAATGCTGCCTCCGAAGGCCCATGGATCAGTTCAGACGCTGAGGAAATTGTAAATGTTTATTCATATGACAGACCACAGCCATACAATTATGAGCCTGCTACGCAGCCTAGACAGTGAGGACAGGCCAGGATTAGACAGAACAACGGCCAGAGACAAACTGAGTTGTGGTGTAATTGAAGAACAGGGCAGGGGTCTTGGTGAGAGACCAGTGTTAGCTTTGATATACACGTTTGCTTACGATATGTAACAGAAAGTGTTGCGAAGGTTACTTTGGAAATGTAGGTTACAGATAACAAGTTACCTTATTTGAAATGTAAAAAGTAGTGTAACTATTTCAGTTACTTTATTAATGTAACGATTACATTTGATTTTGGAGAGTATCCACAGAACGTAAACAGCGTATGCTGTTCTGTGTCAGCTGCGCCATGCGGATACATTTTCTATGTTGTTTGCGCTTTTGCTATTATGTTTATGCTGTGTTTACGTTCTGTGGATACTCTCCAAAATGGTGCCAGGGTGATGCAGAGGAGATGAATTGTTGAATAAAGCCGTTTTTTTTCTTTTGCACTCAAAAACTATTCTCGTAGCATTGTAAAATTACAGTTGAACCCCTGATGTCACATGGACTATTTTACCGATCTCCTTGCTATGTTTCTGGACCTTGATCGTGGTAGTACCCTTGTTGTCTATGGGAGGGTCAGAGAGCTCACGGGCTGCATCAAAAATATCTTAATTTGTGTTTGGTTTATTAAAAAAAAAAAATAAGGTTTGGAACGTCATGAGGGTGACTGAAAAGGATGGCTTCAACAACGCTGTCGTCTGTTTGCACAGCATGACAAATAATTAACTGCACTTGCAGCTTTTAGTAAATTAGAAATGAAACACCCAAAACTGTATATGGCATCATAACGAACACCAAGTTATATGTTTATATGACAAATTCTGGAGGGGATGTCAGATGGCGTTGCATGGTGACATAATGACGTGTGCCATTAATCGATCTATGTACTATAACATGTAAAACGGGAACATGAAAGAAATATTCTAAAAGCAACTCATGTAAACACCTTAATCATAATTATTCAGAATAAGGTAAATAATTAGATCGCTGAAGTCCATGTGCTGATGTCACGTAATGTCACATTTACCTCAGAAAAACATATTCAGTGACCATAAACTTATTAGTCAGCTAGAAAAATGGGGCATATGCACCATTTAAAAGATCATTATAATTTGTTTGAATAAATCCATCAAGTTTTTATGACAGCAACCATTTAAATGTTTACAACCTATTTAAAAAAATGAATTGAAGTAGAAATATTATTGTTTAACTGTAAACTGTAACTATAATATTGCTGTCTATGGAGGGTCAGAAAGCTCTCAGATTCCATCAAAAATATCTTAATTTGTGTTCCAAAGATGAATGAAGGTCTTACGGGTTTGGAACGACATGAGTGTGAGTAATTAATGACAGTAATTAATGTTCATTTTTGGGTGAACTATCACTTTAAATCAGTGATTCTCAAGCATGTCCTGGAGGACCCCTAGCCCTGCATATTTTGTATGTCTCCATTATCCAACACACCTGATTCAACTTGTTGGCAGAGACTGCAAGACATGAATTGGGTGTGTCTGATAAGTGAGACAGTGAAAATGTGCAGGGCTAAGGGTCCTCCAGGACATGTTTGAGAACCCCTGCTTTAAATGAGTGGTTCAAAAACGCGAATCATTCAGTAACGAAACACTGCTGTGCTGCTCAGAGATACACTACTGTTCTGCTGTGATCTTTGTTTGGAACTATTTTCGTTAACCAAATGAGCAAAAACAGTCAACATTGACAATACTGCACTGTATATTAACTACTCGTTTGAACTCTTATACAACAGTGGTTCTCAAACCTCTCCATGGAGTACCCCAGCACTGCACATATTACATGGCTCTCCATTATCTGACACACCCACTTCAGCTCTTGCAGTCTCCACTAATGAGCTGAATCAGTGATAGATGAGGGAGACATACAAGATGTGCAGGGCTGGGGGTACTCCAGGACAGGTTTGAGAACCACTGTTATATTAACATAACCACAGTATGTTTCTTGAGTGTGCATTTGCGTTCATTTGTTTTGATTTCTCCACGAGATTGTTTCACATACAGAACTGACTCAACCTTGTTCCTGTCAATACATTATCCATTATCAGTGTGCCCTTATAATACATTTTATTATGGTACATGTAAGAATTAAACTATCACTTTAAAACTTCTATATCCATACATTAACCCCCACCCCCCCCACACACACACGCACACTCACTCCTGTCCCTGTCCCACCCACTTTTTACAACGAAGTTAGGCCACCGATGACCAACGTGTCTCCCGGCGGTAGACGAACCACAGGCTGGAGGCGCTGTGTGCACCGAAGGGACCGCACCGGCTTTGAGTCTCACTTGGTTCTTGCTTTTGCATCCCATGTTGAACTCCATCTTATCGTCGGGACGATAATCCTCCGGTGTAAAGTGAACGCTACACACCACCGCGTTTTTCGAAGCAGATGCACTGGTGAAGTCCCGTCTCCTCGCCTGCACAAAACGCACCCAGGCACGGAAGATAGCACCGTGCTTTTTCTTGTTTGGGAATCTGTGGACTCGATGTCCTGACAGGCTGGAGTTTGTGCAACCTCCACAAATACAATAATTTACCATGACGATGATAAACTGAAAAAGAAAACTACCGAAAACACACAACCGCTCCTACTGAATACCAACCTACTCTGCACTGAGCAACACAGACAGAGCCCGGCAAACAACTCCCTCTCGTGACGTAAAATGACACGATGTGTTAAAAAAAAAAAAAAAAAAAAAATTTTTCCTAACTGCCTGAGACTGTCACTTTTTCTACAAAATTTGTCAGGAGTCATGTCTTGTAATACATTTAAAAACTTGTAGAAATGTTTCTCTTTTGCTGAACACAAAATTAATTAGTAGTTGTAATTAGTAGTTTTGATCTGCTTCAAATGCTGACCACTGTATTCCGTCTCTGTGTGTGTGTGTGTGTGTGTGTGTGTGTGTGTGTGCGTGCGTGTGTGTGTGTGTGTGCACTGGTTTGGGTGGTTTACAGGGACACAAATTTGTATAATGACATGAGTGTGACAGAGGTATTACAATGTGAAGGTGGTTTATGGACACAGCCAATGTCCCCATAATTCAAAAAGCTTTTTTTTCCTTTTTTTTTTTTTTTTTTTTTTTTTGAAAATCTAAAAGGTTTTCTGTAAAGGGTAGGTTTAGGTGTAGGGTTGATGTAGGGCAATAGAAAATACAGTTTGTACAATATAAAACCGGCTACGCCTATGGAGAGTCCCCAGCCAACAAGTGTGTGTTTGTCAGTTTGTTTTTTAGGGGGCTGGAATAACAACAGGACTGCAAGCCACTTCCAGGGCAGTTGCGGTGCAGGGTGCCTCCAAGTACTTCAGGAAACGTGGCAGCACAGGATGCTCTAGTAGCAGAAGCAGCAAACCCCCTTTGAGCCCCTTATGTATCAGCCTTCATGTAGCTCAGCAGAGCACAGCACTAGCAACACCAAAGTCACGGGTTTGATTATCAGCAAAGCAAAAATTTTAACCTGAAACAAATGTGTACCTTGAATGCACTGTAAAGCCTGGAATACACTACGCCATAATTTTCTGCCTATTTACAGTCCAGAGAAGTTGATGCTGCTGAAAGTCAGAGCCAGTCTGAAGATTTGAGTTGATAAGATTTCATAGAAAATCTTGGATGATGGTACACTGGATGGATGAAGGATGATACATCCATCCAGTTGGAGGATATCAAACACGTTTGATATTTTGAGCCGTTTGTTGTGATCAGAATAATTTTAAAGTCTGGTAGTGTTTGATCCTCAGTCATTTAGTGTATAAAGACTAGGTTTTTTTTCTATTTGACTATTACAAAGTCTGTAAGTCTATGATGCCCAGTGTTTTAAAATCTCTTCTGATTTTAAAAGTCATAGTGTATTTCAGCCTTAAGTCGTTTAGGATAAAAGCATATGCCAAATACATAATGTAAATGTCAGGGTGTGTTGTTTGTCAGATTTTGAAAAAGTTGTCCTGAGCTTGGTGGCAGATGCCCGTACCTGTGTCATTTGATCAGAGCTACACTTGCTTACACTGAACACAGGGTTCAGGCAGGTTTCTATTTCTTCTGAAGGTACAGTAAAGGTGGTCAAATAAGCTGAGACAGTCACCATGAATGAAAGCCGTCAGAGTGCCTCTAATCAATCAGTTTGTTTGAGCTGAGATTGGTCCAGAGGATGTTTTTGCTCAAGGAGCACATTCGAGAAAAACAGTTTGACAACCACTTTTTTGCTCTTGTCATAAGCTGTGTCTGTCTTCCACAAATTAGGGATGCACTACAATTAGTCGTATTAGCAACATTTAAAGCTGCAGTCGTAACTTTTGGCGCTCTAGCGGCTAATAAACAGAACTGCGTGCGTCTTGCGGAAGAACATTTTAGCTGGAGCTACTTCTCTCTGTTTATGTCTAAGACGAATCACGCAGGTACTGGGCTACTCCGCAGCGGTACCTACCCGAACCAGTATAAAATAGTTCGAATAAAAACACTAAAAACACGAGTGTACCATAGTGATTCAGGACAAGCCAAAAACACAGTTTGGATAATGGATTCATGGTGTACTCGCTTATTATAAAAAAATAAGTACATTTTGAACACACACAAAAAAGTTACGGACTGCAGATTTAATTATTTGAAAATACAACTTTCTTTCAACCATTAATCCCTTACATTTTAATTAAAAAAGAAAAAGCTTAAAGCTTTAATACTTCTGAGCCTAACCACTAGAATATGGAAATATCTTTTACTGTACTACAGATGACACATCAAAAACCCTGTTTGTGTACTGCATCATGGGTAAGTTTTCCATCATAAATTCCGCTGTTATTATTTTAAAAATACTCGAAAAAATAAATGTAACTTTCATAAAAAGTATTCAACTCATTAATTAATAATTAAAGGGGACATCAGATGCCCATTTTCCACAAGCTGGTATGATTCTTTATAGGGTCTTAATGAAATGTCTGCAAAGCACTTTGGTTAGAATTCCTCAATGGTCATGTAAAACAACACCCTTTACCCTGTCAAACAACTCTGTTCACAGCCACCGTTTCAGTGTATGTCTTTTTAAATGATAATAAGCTACTGCTCACCCCGCCCCTCTCTTCAGTGGGGCTGTTAACACCACTCTTTATTCCCAACACAAAGCCTTTTCATAAAGTAATGTCTTTTAGACAAATGAACTATTTCACATAAATCTTAAAGGTGACCTATTAAGTCTCTTTTTACAAGATGTAAAATAAGTCTCTGATGTCTGAAGAGTGTGTATGTGAAATTTTAGCACAACATTCCATACAGATCATTCTTATAGCTTGTTAAAGGGGTCCGGCCTAATGGTTAGAGAGTCGGGCTTGTAACCCAAAGTCACAGGTTCGAGTCTCAGTGCCGGCAGGAGTTGTAGGTGGGTGGGGAGTGAATGAACTTCCACTCTCAGTACCCATGGCTGAAGTGCCCTTGAGCAAGGCACTGAACCCCCAATGTTTCAGAACCGTTGCGAAAATCCAGCGTTATACTGACCCTCGTTTGTGAGACAGTCTGGTGTGAAATTATTGGTACAAACATATAGGCCTTTACTGACTTTTTTCTGGGACATTTGCTTTGAAAATAAAATTTATCCAGAGTGTTCTCAGTGACTCAGATGGAGGGATTCTATGGAGACTCCTATGTTTGTTTTTGCATCCCAAAACAGAACACTTGTAATGCCTTTTTGGTGTTGACATTTTATATCCAGCAGCTACAGCGAGACAACAATAATGGAGGACTGCTGCTTCTAGCTTTAGGGCTGTGTCTATGCTAATAGGGCAGAGAGCGTCACAAATGGCTGGGATGATCCCTACAATGGTGTCAAAGTAGGGAGAACTCTGGAATCACGTGTTCAGAGAGACTGTTCATGATTTATTGGGATTAAAGAAAAATGAGTGGGTGGATTTTTACCATTAAGGCTGGTGCTTTCACACACCTTGGCCACACAACAGTGTTCAAACACCTTACAAAAGCGATTTTCACATAATAGGTCTCCTTCCTACTTTTTTCTATGAAGTCATTTAAAAGAGTTTTATAACCATTATATGAACAGTTTAGAATGCTCTGTAATGTCAGGAACATTTCATTCCTTTTATATATCAGCACACAACACCTTTTATCTTCATTTGGATTTATTGTAACAACATTAATTATGATTAACATACATTGCTTCAGAGCAAATATTTAAACTAGTGTTCAAATTGGTAAATACAGAACTTGTCATTTCTGTAGTTATCAGTGGTAGTATACAACACACATTAAAATATGAAATGCTACAATAAAGGCAGGACACTATGAAGTTAATTGCACCATTTGACCTGTCAGTGATTTTTCTATCTGTTTGGGGATCTTTGGATCTTGTTGAAGTCTCAGAGTGTTGACTTTTTCTAGCTCATCCATGAAACCTTCATCAACAGACTCACTGTCCCTGTCTTCCTCCTGTCTGGTGCTCTCTGCAGGCAAGAACACATGCAGCTGTGTGCGAGGCGCGCTAGATGAAGAGGTAGGTAAATGCTGGGTGGGAAAGCAAGTCTTTCCTCTGACAGATAAAGTCTCTACGTTTTTGGGCTGCCTGACTAATGCCTGCATTCCTCTGCTCTCTGTGGCCCGCCGCTGACTGTAAGTAAAGGCCTGTCCAACCTTTGGTACAGGCTTCAGAGGCTGAGAGAAATGCATGTACACTTGATGATAGCTCTGCTGAGGCGTCTTTGTGTTCTCAAGGGTCTCGCAGGAGGGAGAAGATGGGCCACGTTTGTTTAGAAGGGGACAGCGTTTTTTTGAAAACCCCTCGAAAACCGCTCTCTGTCCTGGGGTGAACAAGCAGGGCTCACTGACACTGTGAGATCAGAGGAGACCAAAACAGACACGTGAGCTTCAACAGAATATATTCAATTTAAAGCTGAAGGAATGAAAGATATATATATATATATATATATATATTTTTAGTTAATATTATTATAATTTTTTCCCAAAAAATACTACCATTCAAAAGTTTGGGGTCAGTAAGATTTATTTTTGAAAGGAATTCATAATACATAATTCAGCAAGGACACATTAAATTAACTGATCAAATTAAGCTGACAGTAAAGACAATGTTGTAAAAGACTTATATTTGAAATTAGCAGTTTTCAACATTGGTAATGATGAATGTATCTTGAGCGGCAAATCAGCTTAGAATTATTTCTGAAGGATCATGTGACACTGAAGACTGCAGTGATGCTGACAATTCAGCTTTGCCACCACAGGAATGAATTACTTTTTAAAATAATAGAAAACAATCATTTTAAATTGTAATAGTATTTTAGAGTATTACTGTTTTCACTGTATTTTTGATCAAATAAATATAGCTATAATGAGCAAAGGAGACTTTCAATAACAACAACAAAAAAATTGTACTGGCCTCAAACTTTAACATATTAAATCCTTGCTGTAATAAGTTTTTGATAACTTTGAAATACCAATTGAGCTGAACGGTCCAGATACACAAGACAAAGTGGGTCATTAAAGTCTTTGCAACTGTCTTTTCAATCAATCATCTAAACCAATGCAGCATTAAAGATTCAGGAATGATTAAAAAATATATATATGCCTGTCCAACATTGTTTTTCTTAACTTTTTTGTGTTCTAACATGGTTGGCTAAATGTTAATGTTTTGGCTGGTTTAATTCTGTTTTGTCCACTCTTACAACTCCTGCAATTAAACTCCACACCATTTTATTTTTAAAATTGTCCTTGTAAAAAGGATCTGTGGTGTCATATAATAGTGTGATTTTTTTTTTCTTCACTTTGAGGATGAACCTCTCGTCATCTATCTCTGGTCTCCTAGCAAGAATATAGTAATGTGAAATACGATTGGGAGTCTGCACAGGGTTTATTTTGAAATGTACGTGATTTTTTTGTCTTTTATTTTGCTGTGCGGTTTGGACGCGGCGTCCGTCAAAAATAGACTAGGCGACTATCTTTAGCGAAGTGGTGAGCAGAGCCGCTTCTGGGACGCTCTTGAAACGTGCCGCGGCGCGTCTTGACTAGTATGACCGCGATCAGTTCCGGTAGGGATAAGAAACACTGGAAACATTGACTGCTCTCATTGGATAATCTGTGTAATATAGCTGTTGTTTTTTGCCCCATGAGCTGTTTGGGTTTGTTGCCATGTAAGAGGAATGTTTCTCAGGTTTCTAAAGCATTGTGCATGGAGCTGCAACTCACATTTGTACAGGTTCAAAGTTTAATGCAAATCCCAACCAATTTAAAACATTGTAGGGATTGCATTGCTATAAGTATTTCACTTATTTTCAATTTTAAAAACGATTAAAATGATTTAAAATAATTCAAATAAGATGTAAAGTTATTTGAAAGTATATTTTATCAAAACATTTAAATATTATAAATGCATACTATAAATATTACAAAGAAAAAAATAAATTTTTTATTTTTTTTAAACAATGTAATTTTAGCATCACATACAATAGCCAGTTCTCTAGCTATCACTGATGCTAAACCCCGGGTTTCAAGGCACCAGGTATCAGCTTACTTGAGAGGCACTGTGGTGGTCCGACCATGTGTTGATCTGGACAATGATGGCAGTCTGAAATCATCTCTGCTCCGCGAGCCAGGAAGTGGAAGCACAGAACTGGAGAGCAGGTACGTCCGGACCAGTGCACGATTTCTCTGCAATGCCCACTGATGCTTTAACGCCACAGTGTTCATGCTCAGTCCAGAAGGTCCCCTGGTCACACTCATATCTGCACTGACAGCACCAGACAGACTGCAGCCGCCCCTCAGGAGAGCATGTGTCCATATACAGTGATCAATCATTCATGTGCATTAAAAATACATCAGGCAAGCCATTGGTTGCACACCACCAAATTCTCCCTCCCGGTCTCCCTTTCCCTGATTCTGTTGTCAGCTTACAGCACACAAAGACTTTTGAAAGATATCTCAGAACATGGTTTATCTGATGCCAGGGTCATCATTAAATCACCATCAACTCAATAGATCCATGAAGTGTTGTGTGAAATATGTAATTTCTAAAGAACAATTTAAAATAAACTAGAATCCTCTATAAAAAAAAATCCACATTTATTAATTCAATGTGCTACTTTCTCAATTCAATGTGCTACTTGCTGATCATTTCTAATTGTAAAATTTACTAGCAATTTCTGATTGTAAATCACATGGAACTTCCAACTTTTTCTGCAAGCAGACATGTTAGTAAACTGTCAAATTTACCAGTCTGAAATGACACAAATGTAATATTTCATTGTCAATAACAACAATCCCTGTGAAAAGTGCATTTGTTAAAAACACTGGCCAAGAAAAACCCACATTTACTGCACCACACTTCTCAGACTGCAGGTTTATTTTCCTTTTTGAACGATTTCCAGAAGTAGCTGTCAGCCAATAGGACACAACAGTGATAAAACAAGAGAAACATAGCACCTTGACCTTAATTGATACTGGACAGCAGCCTGGGTGCTACTGGGTTACAGAGGTCTGTCTGCATTTGTAGACCTACAGGACAAACTCTTAAACAGCCAGTGTCTTTTGCCTCTCTAAATTTTGCCAGTAAGTTTAATGAATAGACATTAAAATACTGTGCTAATCCAAACTATTAAATTATTATTTAGCAACTCTAAAACAAAGTCAGCTACATGATCAAGGTTCTGCAGTTCAAGGTAAAATGCAATGGTTTCATCTCAATTTTTTTTCCCAAAACCAGACATAGGGATCTTTATGTAGTTTATTTAAAAATTGGATATAATCATGATGCATCCAGTGCCGCATTCAAGATTTCCCAAGCTGCCACGTCACGTCACACTCCAACAGGACTATATAGGACAAACAGAGAGACATAAAAAAAAAATCAAATTAAAAATAAAACCAAAGCTTTTACCAGTGCCAGGGCATTAACGTTTTTATAGAAAATATTTTATAGTTTGTTATAGAAAAAAAAAAAAGTTATGAGTTCAGAGCCTTGATCATAACCTTGTAACAGGCACCTTAGAGACCTGCACTACTGCGGGACCCAACGCAGCAGAGTGCGGCTCGGGACAACACTTAATGGACGAGTGCAGGTGGATAGAGACTTGTGTGTGTGCTGGATGTGGGAGAATAAGGGTGTACTCACACTAGGCAATCCTAACCGTGCCCGAGCGTGTTTGACCCCCAAAGTCTAGTTTGTTTGACTAGTGTGATCACTCCGTCCCTGGCTCGGTTGGAAGAGTTGGGCCAGAGCATGGTTAAGTTATATATAGATCAGTCAGTGTGAGCGCTAACTGCCGGTGCGGCCAGTGGGATGAATGAGTCTGAAGCCCTGAGATAGATATATATATTCCCCCGCAAATGACCTACCATTTTTCACCGAACACTGAGATCCTGTGATAATATTAGCCCCGAGCAAATCGGGATCTCTGTGATTTGGTCAGTATTTGGTGGGTCGTATAGCGTTTTTTTCCCCCCCGTGTGCCTTTTTATCCATCTTTCGTGAAAAATGGAGCTGCGTTGGATTGTTTGATAGTATTTTGGGAGATGTCATATCGCTACACAATTTGCAGAAAGCAAAGCTGAAAAAGGTTTTGAGGTTAATGTGTTACAAATAAATCAAGCATAAAGCTTGAGCTATATTTTAACCTGGTGAAATGTAAATGACACAGGGCACAAAACTATATTAGTTTCTTTTTTTTATCCATCTAACTGGACCATAGAACGGGACTCTCAAAGCTTTAACATCATATCTGGCAGATAAGTCATTAAATTCAAGTAAAATCACAGGCTTTGCTTATCCCGTGTGAATGCACCACACGAAATTCACATGTGGAGGCGGGGGGTATTTTCAAAATCACACAAGGTCCCCAGATAATACTAATCCCGCGTGAATAGGGCTTTAGAAACTTTTCTCACATTGAAATAATTCAGTGTCATAATTTATCATAGAAGAATGACACAGACCTGCACATTATTATCCACAGTACAGGAAAATTTAGTGCTCATAGTGCTCAGTTGCTGAGAACAGGTTCCTTGGTTGACCTAAAAAAAAAAAAAAAAAAAAAAAAAAAATTTTTTTACTCAATCACACAAACACATGCAGTATCATCATTTGCTTGTCATTGTGAAGTGTTTGGTGAATGCTTACCCATATTTCAAAGTATATGATGCTGCTTAACCTCCTTCAATCACCCGAGGCCCCTGCAGTAAGAGAAAGGAAGTGAGGATACAGAAGTAAACCATTATACAGAGTCCTACCTTAACTGCTTTATATGACTGACTTACAGCAAGCTATTTTCATTAACAATACTTAATACTACATATAAGAATGGAAAACATTGGGTAAAAGTTTCAGTAGTCCTTTTTGAAAATAAAGTTCTTTCAAAAAACAGAAAACCCCTATCATGAAAAATTCTCAAGCACATAATGGTGAAATAAATGGTTTGGTATATTGAAGTTAAAACTAAGTCACTTTGTTTTTGAATATACAGCTGAAGAACAAATATTACTTCATCTCATGCAGGAACACTTTGTTACAGTTGCTGTACAGCTCACTAACTGACAAGGTCAATGACACTTGAACTCCATACAGACAACACCTCAAACACAATCCTGAATTTCTAACAGAAGTTGTGTTAAAGATCTGCCTCTCTGAGGCAGCCACTAGGTCACAAGATTAGTTCTGGCATCACACTCCATAGAGCTAAAAACTCATGGCCCATACTAAGGTTATCAAAATGACTGATTGGGGCCAAGGTGAATGGATCACAGTGCAGATAAACAGACATGTACACGCACATCCAGACAGAATGCTGATCCAGCACTATAAATATGTTGTACAGAAGCGTTCCGATCATCCACAGGAGCAGGAATATGCACACACTCAGTGAATTTAGGGCACCATTAATACAGGCTGTTCAGAAACATGGCTGTGATACAATGCTGGAGAACGAGTCAATGGCATGAGTGCAACACTTGTGTAAAGTATAAAAGAATCATAGCAGATTTGGGGAAGAAAACACCAAATAAATGTACTTTAAAGCACTGTTTCATTACCCCGAGTATTTCCCACCCAGTCCACATAGGGAGGTTTGTAAAGAGTGGAGGCAGCATTACTGTGATATACATGTAGTTATAAAGCAAACAGACTAGTTAGACTGCCAGGATTGAGAAGAGAGAAAACGAGAGAGAAAGAAGAACTTTTACACTGCCTTAAATACATTTTTCAACATCACGACAACAAAGGTAAAGGCTATCCAATATAGGAGTTTGTTAAAGACTACAACAGTTGATAGACAAGGTCTTAGCACTCAAGAGTTTTGAGGGTCTAATAGGCTTGCCATTTGAAAAAAGCACTTTTTGAATGGAATTAATGGAAATTGTGTAATATGAACATCACTCAAATTTAGTGCTGCACAATAAATCGCATGCGATTGTCATGTGCATCTTGTCAGTAAAGTCGGTTCTGTGATTAGTAGTAAAGCTCCATGACGTGATTTCAGATGGAGCAGCGTTTACTACACAGATCCGTAGTTTACTGACAAGCTACACAATATTAGCTCATAAATCGCAGACAAATTGCATGTGATTTATTGTGCAGCCCTACTCAAAATCAGAGCACCACTGGGGTAACTGGTAAATAAATATACTAAAAAGATAACTTTTTAGATTGTTATGAAAAAATTCAATTTAAAATAAATTCTGTTCTTTTGAACTTATTTTCAAAGAATCCTGAAAATAAAAAAATAAAAAAAGATGACACTATTTAAAGGTGACCTGGTTGCATGTACTTACTACACTACAGTAAATTATGCATAATTACCAGCAACAAACCTAAACCTAACCCTATAGTATGTTAATTAATATTACTTTGTACACATTTGTATAATTACAGAGAAACAAGAATACCTTAAAATAACATGCAACCAAGAATGTGTCACTGTTTCCACAAAAAAAAAAAAAAAAGAAAAAAAAAAAAAAAAAAACCCAAAAAAAAAAAAAAAAACAAAAAAAAAAAACAACTGTTGACATTAACAAAGAAATATTTCTTGAGCATCAAATCAACATATTAGAATGATTTCCGAAGGATCACGTGACATTGAAGACTGGAGAAATGACTGCTGAGAATTCAGCAGTGAAATAAATTTTAAAGTATAGTAAAAAAGAAAAAATTTAAATTGTACTAATTTCACAGTATTACCATTTTCACTGTATCGTTTTCTTTGAGCACACGATGTTTTAAAAACAACAAAAAGAAATCTTCACAACCCCAAACTTTTTGTAGTTTTTGTATGCATAAGCAACTGAACAGCAACTGTCAAAAATTTAGCTGCTTCAGCTTAAATCAGGCAAAAAGGATATTTTGAAGACAAAAAAAAAAAAAAAGTTGAAATTCAAGTGCCATTTAACTTGAATTTAAAGTGGACTAAAAATAAGCACATTTTCTGAATATTTTTATTCAGATTCAAGTTCTTAGAACCCTAGCCTTCACCATAAACATACCACATTTTTCCTGCCCAAGCAGTACCTGAAGTCAATAGAATGCCACCAACCCCACTGATGAGGTCCTTGAACTTCATTATTGTACAGTGCTTAAATACATGATGCCCGCTGAAGTAATGATGCTGCTGCTGCTGTCCTCGAAGACAGCTACTGTGTGGAACACATTACAGAGCAGCTAAAATACACAGAGGGAGCCAAAGTACCAAACACATTTGAAATACTGCTTACAAAAACTATTTCTGCACCGTGAATCCATTTTCAGGAGTGTAATGCCAGAACCCTGGTAGTATTTCAACACGGCTGATGAAAGTAGTACTTTATTTGCATGGAACAAAAGACAAGATCACTTACCTTTTCCGGTGATATGCAAGCATACCTCTTGATGCAAATAAGTCCAGGCTCAACTGTCCACTGATCTGTAGAACTAATCCTCAATGTTACCAACTGCTGGAGTCTGTGGGTAAGCTGGACACTGGCCCCTAATGCTCAGCTACTGTACCACCATTCACTCAATACACAGTACAGACAGAGACAAGCTCTTGTCACACTTGCTAAATCTCAGGAGCCTGAAAAGGCAAGTTTCCACTGTATTCTGCCAAGAGGAAAAACCATATGGTCACACGATCAATAGCATATGGAAATGTATGGTCCCAGTGTATACAGTGCTAACTACATGCAGGGTGACTGTTGGCAACTGTTATGTGATATAATCTGTATAAATTCCAACTAGACTATTGAAATTTCAGAAAAGAATTAAGACGTTCTAATTAAAGCAAGAAATTGTTAATTTATTAACTTAACTTTATTAAAGGTGTAATAGGTGACTGTCTTTAGAAACATTTTTTGTTATACTGGTTAAAAATCTCTTCACATCCCAATAGCGATCATTAAGTTAAGTGATCTAAATGTAAATGTATTTATCTGCATTTATCCACCTTTTTCCTGATGTAAAAATGGGCACCGCCATATGTAAAATCTATGGGTCTAGCTTCCGGTCTCATTTGCATCCAGCTATTTTTAAATGTACAAAACAGTTCATTTTAGTGCTGGATATTGACAATTGATGTGGCCCATCATATTCTTTTAAACGGTTACCTTAATTACAAACACACTGGTTTGTACTGCAAACAGTTTTACCGTTTACTGCACGTCGTTATTCTCCTCGTTATTTGCCTATAGCGGCTAATGAAACGGAAGTCTCACCCATAGGCATACTTCCGCATTGAGGAAAAAGGTGGATATATTCTGTGGAAGGTGTAGGACCAAGAAATATTCCTCTAATCAAAATGCTCATTTGATTGTTTTGACTTTCCTATCTGCCTGTCAACACATTTATTTGCATACCTCTGCGTACCCTGTTTGCGCAGACAGGATACGTCATCAGCGCAATCACGTACGCTATGCAGAGCGAGAGAGACAGGTAAACGACCTGATCTTCCTTCCTGGTATTGTAGTACTTTTACTAACTGTAAAATGAAATTTTCACCGGTGATTAACATATGATGTATTGTAGTAATGTTGTCTCTGGTCGTCTGATTTGTGTGCGTATATGCCTTCAGGGGACGTGACTTGGGACGTCGATTGCAGGGAGGGTGGGATGCTCACTTTCAGTGCTATCAGGATAAAGTTAGCATTTTCCAAGATCTCCTACTGCACCTTTAATTTATTCAACTTAAAGTGTTGTGAAATTTACGCTGTATAAAAATTATTCCAATGGCTCTAAGCAGGCAATGAATCAAATGTTTACCAAAAAATAAAATGCATGTCATTTACTAACCCTTGTGTTGCTCCAAACCATGTGATGTAGATAAGTTACAAAAAGAATGTCACAAAAGTTTTCCATTTCAAATAAAGGTTATTTTGAACTTTTGATTTATCAAAGAAGCCTGAAGAAAAAAGTATCACAATCTTCATTAGGCAGTTTTCAAAAAGTGGTTTTATTTTGGAAAATGTTTATTTAAAGATTGATTACGGAGCACCAAATCTACATATTACAATGATTTCTGAAGAATCGAGTGAAAAAAAAAAAAAAAAAAAAAAATTCTTCACACACATTCACTGCACTAACCAACAGAATACTGCTTGGTTTTTGTAAGCGGTGCTGTGGATTAATTTTCACAAAGTCTGCTACTTCATTTTTTTTTTTTTTTTTTTTTATGGCGATTTGCATATATTCCAGGAATGTTATGAAGCGTGATCAGATGAATTGCAAAGTCCCTCTTTGCCATGAAAATTAACTTTATAAGCACTCAGATAAATATTTAAACCAATGATAGTTATATATCTGATTTGGTGGGTTTCCAACATAAACGTTGATTAATTCTACTTAAAATAAGGCAGACACAACACTTTTTTTTAACTTGTATTCCTTTCAACTAAAATGATAGTAGAGAAAATACATATTTTACACCAAACACAACAGTGATAATATCAAACACCACTTATTCATCTGAGTTCAAAAATGTACCCTTCTTGATCAAACTATGAATCAAGTCCTTGTGTGTGAAAGCACTGTGTGTGTAAAAGTCAAAGAAAACGGTCTTATCTGTGATTATGTTAGACACTGAAGCAGTCCAATGGAGACGACGACTGAAGTAGGCCTAAACGTTGTCCTTGAATCACAATTATAATCCGTATTATAGAGCGTCAAAGCAGTCCTTAAAGCAACTCCATGGTAGGGAACCAAACAGGTAGACTTTAGTAGGCCTACTTGCCAAAGATAACAATTCAATCCACAACGCTTCCATATGTATCAAGCATAACAGAGAAAAAAATCCCTCTACAAAAAGAAAAAAAAAAAACTCAATTATTATCCTACCTTACCACCAAAAAAAAAAAAAAAAAAAAAAAAATCGCTCATCAAAATAACTTTCATAAATAAATTAATGCAATAAAGTAACCATACTCACAGTTGAGAATGAAAAATGTTTCTTAAAGGCCTTCCCCAAATGCTCAAAGCGCTGCTACTAGGCACATTGGCACACTACCAAAAGGTATCCATACTCTCTTCTTCTATTAAGCTACTACATTTATCCGTGATCAACCGAAGTTTAGGCTGCCCCCTACAAGCAAGGAATAAAACTGCAGCACTCAACTAGTAGCAGACTGAAGGCTGTTGAAAGTTTATCCCAAAAACATTTCCACTGCATTTCAGCCCTGCCACAAATGGACTAGCTGACAACATGGCAGTGATTCTCTTGTTAACACAGGTGAGAGTGTTGACGAGGACAAGGCTGGAGAGATCACTCTGTCATGTTGACTGAGTTAGAATAACACAATGGAAGCTTTAAAAGGAGGGTGGTGCTTGAAATCATTGTTCTTCCTCTGTTAACTATGGTTACCTGCAAGGAAACACGTGCAGTCATCATTGCTTACAAAAAGGGATTTACAGGCAAGGATACTGCTGCTAGTAAGAATGCACCTAATTCAACCATTTACTGGATCATCAAGAACTTGGAGGATGGCCTGGTGTCAAGAAGGGCAACAAAGAACCCCTTCTCTCCAGGAAAAACGTCAGGGACAGACTGCTATTCTGCAAAAGGTACAGGGATTGGACTGCTAAGGACTGGGGTAAAGTCATTTTCTCTGATGAATCCCCTTTCCGATTGTTTGGGGGATCCGGAATAAAGCTCGTCTGGAGTAGAAAAGGTGAGCGTTCCATCACTCCCGTGTCATGCCGACAGTAAAGCATCCCGAGACCATTCATGTGTAGGGTTGATTCTCAGCCAAGGGAATGGGTTCACTCACAATGAGCCATGAACAAAGAATGGTATAAAAACATCTTCGGAGAGCAACTTCTCTTAACCATCCAAGAACAGTTTGGTGATGAACAATGCCATTGTGATGAACAGCATGATGGAGCACCTTGCTATTAAACAAAAGTGATAACTAAGTGGCTTGTGGAAAAAAACATCAAAATTCTGGGTCCATGACCAGGCAACGCCCCAGACCTTAATCCCATTGAGAACTTGTTGTAAATCCTCAAGAAGCGGGTGGACAAACAAAACCCCACAAATTCTGAAAATCTCCAAGCACTGATTATTTAAGGATGGGCTGCCATCAGTTAGGATGTGGCCCAGATGTTGATTGACAGCATGTCAAGGTGAACAGTAGAGGTCTTGAAAAAGAAGGGTCAACACTGCAAATAATGAGTCAAATAATTGTCAATAAGAGCCTTTAACTCTTATGAAATTCTTGTAATTATACTTAAGTATACCATAGTAACATCTGACAAAAAGTTCTAAAAACACTGAAGCAACAGACTTTGTGAAACTTAATATTTGTATCATTCTCAAAACTTTTGGCCATGGCTGTAGCCACAATAGACAATGGACCACTTGATTTAAACTTAAATTTTACTAATGTGACCATACCTCAACACAAAGGCTTGGAATATACGGTTCATTTCAACAGACTCATATGGAGCTTTTTGACGGTGCTTTAAAAAAAAAAAGCAGTCCACTTTATATTTGTGTAGATGAAATATTATGCAGGTTTGGAATGACATGAGGGCAACCAATTTTCATTGAGTGACCAATGCCTTTAAATGTGGTCTGAATTTGATCAATGATTTTTCTTTTTTAAATTCCATGATTCCTCTTCTCCAAGTGTGGATCTGGATTGAAATGTTTATAACTATGGTAGTAAACTGTAGAGATAAATAGAAAAAACAAACAAAACGACAAACTCCCATTCCCTCAACACTATCAAACAGGCACAATTAAAATGGTTTTCTTGGAGGACTTGGCAGACTGTAAAGTAATCATGCGTTGTGCACTTACCAAGCCTGGAGGTGGTGTGGTGTTCTTGAAAATTGAGAATTCTGATAATTTTTTTTATATTTCTCTTCCTTCCTGCTAATATCCAGGCAACTAGCTACAAGGGCTTCAGGTGGGAATGAGAACACTTTTCCCATACATTCATTCAAGACTTTCATCAAGAAGGTCAAAGTAATTTGAAAAGTTGTTAAGACAGGAGCACCATAGCGCCATTTTGGAGAACATCCGCTGAAAGCAAACTGCGTATGCTCTTTTGTGTCAGCTGTGCTGCACGGAGGCGCTGTTTTCGTTCAAATCAAAGCATAAATACATGTATAAAACATATCCATGTTCTCCGAAAGGGTGCTATGGTGACGTGGAGACACCGAGGAGACGAATTGATGAATGGGAGTCATTATTTTTGTTTTCTTCGCATACAAAAAGTATTCTTGTTGCTTCAAAATTATGGTTGAACCACTGATGGCAGATGGACTATTCTGACAATGTCTTTCAGACATTTCTGGACCTTGACTTTGTAATTTACTTGGCAGTCAATGGGACAATCACAAGCCTCCCGGTTTTCATAAAAAAAAATATCTTAAATCGTGTTCAGAAGACGAACAAATCTTTTACGGGTTTGGAATGACATGGGGGTAAGTGATTAACTGTGAGCCGGGTGAAAATCAATTCAAATTGTGATAATTCAAATCGGTTGAGATGCTAAACAAATCGCGATTCATTTAGGTGTAGGAGTTTATATGAATGCTTGTCTGAGGGGAACTTACTGTCTTTAGAAAAGTTTAGATGATATTTTTTATTTTCATCTTGTCTCTGTATAATGCATATTAAACTTAATTAAATTTCAAGTGCAGCTCTACTTCGTTTACAGCAGAAACCAAGGGAAAGCTTTAAGCGCCACCTGCTGGCAGACAGTGAATCTGCATCTAATTCGGTCTGTTTTGTGCAGATATTTTTATGTACAGTTTCACAAAACTGAAGTCAAACCATCCTCTTTTTGCTTCCAACTTTTTAAATTATACAATCTAAATAAAAAACTGCTCATGTTGCATGTACGCAGCATCTTTGTTTGGATCATGATTAAAATGCAGTGGTTGCCTCTAATTTAAATGAAACGAGCACAGACAAAGCCTTATTTTGTTTATATGAAGAGATTTATTTTATTTGTGTTATTTATTTGATTTGGGGCTTATTTTAAAATGTCAATTTAGTTTTGTTATTTAAATTTACATTCTATTTAAATTTTATCATTTAGCAGACACTTTTATCCAAAGCTACGTACAAATGAGGACAATAGAAGCAATCAAAACCAACAAAAGATCAATAATATGCAAGTGCTATATTAGTATATAATAGTTATATTATAATTTCACAAAGAAATGTACAGCATTTTGTCCAAGCAATAATAAAAGCACACTTAATTCATAATTTGTCTTAAATATCATTTTGTTTAAAAATAAAAATTGTGAATTGAATCCAATCGTGAAATCAAAATGAATCGAATCAAATCGTGAGTTGAGTGAATCGTTACATCCCTAGTGATTAATGACAGAACACAGAACAATTTCTTCTGTTTTATAATTGCGAGATTAAATGCAGCCATAACTGATAGCCTCAGGCTAAGGCCGGGTTCGTAAAAATAAAATAACGACACACACACATACACATACATACATATATACATATATATATACATATATACATATATATATACATATATATATATACATATATATGTATATGTATATATATATGTATATGTATATATATATGTATATGTATATGTATATGTATATATATGTATATGTATATATATATATGTATATATATATGTATATATGTATATATATATATATATATATATATGTATATATATGTATATATATATATATACTTATACTTATACTTATACTTATATATATATATATATTTTATAATGTATCAAATGAAAATTTTATAATTTTTTATATATATATATATATATATATATATATATATACACACACACACTTTTTATTTTTTTTACATATATAACTTTTGCACAAGTGCTCCTGATCTGGCATGCTTTTTCTCAAAACCCGGCAGACAAGATGAGTGCGATAAAGCAAAAACTTACTGAGGGGAAACATATTAAGGTGCCAAATGATGCAGGAAAAGCTGCACTATGGGGAATTACGATCTTGTCCTTACAAGCAATAAAGAGCACAGCGGCTACATGCAGTGTAGGGCTTGCAAAACTGTCTTGGCTTACGACAGTAAGAAGACAGGTACATCTTTACAGTGACTCATTGACCGTGGATGCACTTGTTCAACAGCAGGCCTGTTCGCTAGTAGCTATTTACCTCCACCAGCTAAGTCAGTGCCTGTTTCTGTAAAATCCAATCTCACAGAAATGTGTGTGAAGTTTTGTTGTCGCAATACTAGGCCATTTCATACTGTTGCGGAAAAAGGTTTTATCGACCTAGTGCGAGACCTAATAAATGTGGGGGCTACCTACCTATTTATACCTATCCAAACATAATGCTGTGGTCAAAGAAATATTGTATATTATGTGTGACAATGTTGGGATGACCACTGACATGTGGACTGACGATTACCGCAAGAAGTTTCAGAGATCACACAGACTTTGTTGGCAGCAAAAGCACTCGTGAGATGTGTCAAGCAAACAGGTATAATAAACCAGTTAACAAAAACTGTCAGACAAATGTCGGACACCAGGTTCAACACTGTGTTCCTTACCTTGGATTCAATTAAAGAGGTATACGTTGAGCTTTGTGAAAAAATTGACAACGGCAGAGAAAGCAGGAGAATCAACTAAGTATCTCCAGATGTCTTAAAGAGTTCCTGCTGGAATTTTTCACTCATTCTACCAGGCTCAGAGGAAACTAGAGGGTTACCAGTAACCCACACTTAGCCTGATTCTTTTGTGGCATGAGTGGCTTAAGTGCCACTGCAGGCCTGTGGCTTAAGACAGTCCACACAAGGCAATTATTTGTGATAATTATTATATCTTGAAATCAAAATCAAAATTGAGATGCTGCATAAACTTGCCATATTTCTGTGGCCAAAATTCTGTCAACTTTGCATGCGGTCTCAACCTGAAAGAAAGGATATCCACCAAGATGCCAGGCACCGGATAGTTAGCTTTACCAGTGGTGGTGAGCCAGCTGTTGAACTGGCAACTAAAAGAAGCAAGACTGTAGTGGCAGTTTGAGGAGTGGGTCAACTTGCGCCCCTGAATGACACTGTTGATGAAGTTCACCAATACATCAGCCGCAACCATGACATGGAAGAGGAGTGGGATCTCTTGGGTTGGTGGAAAAACAACAGCAGAGTTTTCCTGTTACTGTCAAGACTGGCCCGTAGTATACTCAGCATCCCTGCAAGTAGTAGCAGCAGTGAGAGAGAAACTCTTTTTGTTGAAGAAGTTCAAGAGGAGATTCAAGAGGAATTTGTGACTGTTGCACCTGTGCTAACCTAGCAATGTTTCATAATTGGTAAGTACATGTTTTTTCCTCTTTTGCTCCTGTGGTGAGGGGGCCACCGTGCCTTGATGAAACTGTTGTTTTACATGTATTTACTGATGGTTGTATGTAATCCTGAAATACAGCATTTTGCAAAACGTAATATGTTGTGAGAGCCCTATTTCGGGTTTTGGCTGTAAATGTAACAGTTTGGGTTGGGTCAGGCTGCGTCAAAGAATCGCTGGTTACGGGCAAGGATCGGGCTTTAGTTTAAAGCCCGTGCAGACGTCTAGTTCTTATTGATGAGCCCTGGAAAGCATCCTGTATCCGAGTGTGCGTGCTGTCAAACATCGTACCTTTGGAGATTTAAGACAAGTTGAGTTTATCCTTATTATAAAGGGTTATTTAAAGGGATATTATGACTTTTCATTCTTTTCAATTTCATCTCCAATTTCCACGTTTCTTCATTTGAATGATCTAAAGAAACAAATGTATATCTTGGGGAATTTTTTGGGAATGCAAAATATTCCTAAACTTTATTCTTAAATGAGAAAATAAGAAAATAGCAGGTAAGAAAAAAAATTACTCTTGGTCTATGAATCTTGACATAGAACTGGTATAAGTACTTAGCTTTCTAAAAACAAGGTTCTTGAAAGACATTTCGAAAATCTACTGTAAAATATAAAGAGATGGCAAATTTAATACTAGCTCTAATTTTGTGACACACAGATGCAAGCAGCAACAATAATAATTAGCAATGGTGCAGCACTAGTGATGAAGTGAAACAAATTTTGTTTCAAATCAGACAAACAGGCCAACAAAGTTTTGGTAAATAATTGAATAGTGGCACACCAGAAGAGGTCATATTTTGTAGCTAATTAGTCTCACATTATTCATTCTGCTCAAAAACAGACAACCCAAACCACATGAGGCGACATGACATTAAGCTGACATGAAGTGACCGACCATGGTATATTTTAACACTTGGTGTTTAAGAAGAGATATAACTAAGAACTCTGTGTAACGGTTACCTCAAGGCAGTTTTAATGCTGGTTTGGAGCCAGAGCCTAGTTTCAAGTCGGTTCTATGTCTTTCAACACCAAAAGCACCAGTTCCAAACCTAGGAAATGTAGTTTGTAAGTAGCACTTAAACATTGCTGGGCTAGAAGAACCACTTGTTTCAGGGGCTGGGGGTTACCGTGACCAAAAAGACTAACAAACTTTTGACCTCCATATTTGAAATAACAGCTAAACATGAACATCTTAGATTTACCATGTTTGAATGCCGATGTAGGTTCGCAAATCCATTAACATCAATAGCAACACAATGTCCGCCATTGTTGATTGTGTGTTTAAGCTTGTTCGGGATGCATCAGTGCTGGGGCGACTGCTCTTTACTCTTTTTGGATCACTCCTGCGGCACCTCTGTGTTGAACGCCGATCAGTCCGCCTTGCGCCGTTGCATCCAGAACAAACCCACTGTTGTTTGTCTCTGCCGCTCTAGCGTTGCTAGGGGAAATAAGACGTATTCAGATGACGTATTTAAAGCTTGCTCTGTGGTGGCTCTCTAGCCGATGAAAAGGCAAACTGGTTCTTAGAAGGCTCGTCAGTCAATAACTCCGAACCGGCAATAGCACTGGCTCTGAACTAGCACCTGGTTCATGCAGGTGGAAAAGGGGTAATACTGGCAGGGTCGAGGATGAATTGTCTACTTGCTACCAAGTGTCTTAAAGCTCTTGAATATTTAAAATGATTGCAAATCCAGCGACGTATTCTTCCTTTGTAGTTCTCACTGAAGAAGCTTGAGAACTTGTAAATATTTCCAGGTAGACTGTTCAAAACCTAAACACCCTGACTCCAGGTAATTGAAAGCCTGTCAATCAGACTAGAGCCTTGTATTCTGAAAAAGCCATTTTTGCTATTTTGAGACCATTATGCATTTAACAGCTGGTATATGCCATATAAAGCTGAAAAGAATAGTGGATAAATGGCTAAAATCCAAAAACAGTTCCAAACTTGATGATACTTCGGAAGTCACGACCAAACCTGTTAAGGAAAAAAAAATGTATAGAAAACCAACACAAACAACAACATTTCTTTCACAATGTATCTGAGAAAATCTGCATGTGAAATTACCTTTTTCCAGCTCCATTCTTGATGTTGAAATTACCTTAAATAAGCCATGTGATTTAAATAAGAAAAAAAAAAAAATATACACACACACACATTGTATGCTAAGAATTAAAGTCAACTCATATTACACATGGCTTTCAAATGAAGACAATTTGGATTTAATCATGCTACCAAGTTTTCAAAAAGCTTAAAATTTAGTAAGAAAACGATGTAGAAGAAAATCTAATTAGTAGTCCTCAAGGCGATACCAAAATAGTTACTTGTAAATTATCTAATGCAGGAGTAATAAGATTTTTTTAAACAGAAGTGGAGTGTACAACGCAAAATGTAGGTTTCACATCATGCAAGATGAAATAAAAATTAATTTAGTTAATAATAATAATAACAACAATAAATGACTAGGTATAAATGCATTATTAATCCAAGTACTGGATAATTGTAAAAATACAAACAATAGAAGTCAAGCTTAAATATAAAAATGCAATGCGTTATTATAATGCTAACCCAGACGTATAAGGAGTACATTTGAGAACCATTATTAGCTGTTATTGGTAACTGACCTAGAATGTATTACAAATATAAATCAAAAATACCTGTTATATTAAGTGAATTACCTGAAAATGGTTTATATTATAAGTTTGTAAGTTTTGCCTCTTTTTCACCATCTGTTTGAAAACCTGCAATTGAAGTTATGAATGTGGTGTTCTGTCACCGTGTGATCCAGAGTGTGGATACTGTACTTAGTAATCACATATTCAGCCCTACGTCTTGGAATATGACCCAAATAAGAATTTTCACCGGATATTGTCATCTGAACAAGTAACAAGTCTGCCATGTTTGTTCTGACCAACTGAGGGAAAAACATGACAATAAATCGTGTTACACTGGTGATTAAATACAAAAATCAGTTAGCTTATAATCACAAACCGAACATATTATCATTATATTTTGTTCTTCAATTTTTTATGTTAACATCAGCATTGTGTGACTGGTGACTAGTGGGTATTAGCGAGTAGATTTCAGTTTCTGTACAAACTGTACAGTACAGTTCTTTTAAACCAAAAAGTAAATTATTCTTTCTTTGAACTGGTTATCTTTAAAATACAAATTGTGTGTAATCCCAGGCTATTTGTAATCAGATGCACAAAACTGGAATATAAATGAATTTCAGTCATGTGTGTTTCATAAACAATCATTTCTGGATTACAACACCATCAAAACTATAAGTTTAATTATTTCAGCTGCTGTGAGAAAAGGCTGTAAATGATCCGCCACCTGCAGGATCCTCACATGTGATAGAGTCTACTAGCTGGGACAACTTCTTTGTTTACAGACGTGATGCAAGACCCCACGGAAACCCTGTTTAGAGCTCTGCATGTTTGAAGGGTAAAAACATGGGTCAATTTTCGCATTGGTCTGAACAACAACAAAAAAAAGTTCCTGCATTCTACGACCACATTTCTAGGACCCTATTTTTTGTGACAGCACCATCTAGCCAATTCTCTTCCAACAGAGGAGACCTGATTCAAAGACTAGATCCATGGAAACTATTAATTTTTTTTATCTTTCCATCTTATTTTTAATGCAAGAGCTGGCGGGAACATGAGGGGGAGTCTGCAAACTCCATTTAGCCTATAAAGCTGTGCAAAACTGTTCATTGTGCTGCTGGATGTTGTAAATTATTATCTGTATTCAAATTATTTTACATTTATTAAAGAACTAAAATCCCACTAATTTGTACTGCAATCGTTTTACCATTTAATGCACTTTAAGTGGGTCACACATCAGATGTGAAGCTGCGCTGCGGCTAATGAACTGTAGTCTCACATATACAGAAGTCTTTTTTTCACAAGAAAAATGAATTTAAAACCAGAATATACTGAAATAAATTCGGTTAAATATTTCAAGAGAGTATGTTTAGGGTTAGGAGCTGGTTGGGACAATAATTAATTATATACAATATACTACACAATTCCTTAAAAATAATAATATACAGAATTGATTAGCAAGTGCTATAAAATGGTATGAGCCGCTGATACATACATAAAAAAAAAAAAAAAAAAAAAAAAAAATTTAAAAAAGATGGGGTCCTAGAAATGCAGTCCTGAAACTACAGCCTCCGGTATTGCAAATAGGAACTGGCAACAACAACAGGCATATTAAAAATGCACATTCATTCTCTGCCAGCAGGAGGCGCTTTCGGAACTGCAGACCAACAACGGTTTCCCCAGTAACTGCAGTACACAAAGCAGCCAGCAAGGGACTTTGAATGTGCAGCACTCATTTTTATTTAATGAAATCAAAGCCTTTTTAAGTATAATGTCACATTAGGCTGTATCACAATTCTGGTCCATATACAAATTTAAGACCTCTTGAAGTCATAATTAAGACTTTCTTATATCAAATTTAAGGTCATAAAAATTCTCAAACTGTAGAAGTAAATTTAAGACTTAAGGCCCGTTCACACCAAGGACGATAACTATAAAGATAACGATAAAGATATAGTTCTAAAAATCGTTTTCAGTATTAAAGAACAGCAGCGTCCACACCACAACTATAACGATAAAGACAAAGAAAAATTATATCGTTGGAATCACTTTCAAAACGATTTTCTCCAGCTGATGAATGATAAAAAATTGACAGCCAATCAGAATCCATCCTGCTGTAACGCGCTCGAGAACTTAAAGCGGCAGACGAGTGTGCGCTTAGAATAAACAGAAGATATCGTTCGCTGGTGTGGACGCTAATATCGTTATCTTTATAGTTATCTTTATAGTTATCGTTCTTGGTGTGAACGGGCCTTAAGACTTTGGGGACCTATGGGAACTCTAATGAGGCAAATGGCTTGTCTTGTCCAAATGTCTGTTCTGGGAGTATGCAAGTTTGGTGAGCAGGTACTTGTCTGTGAAAAGGGCAGACTGCTTTATGGCTGCAACAAAGGCATGTGTACTGCTATCCACTGTAAAAATGACAGTGATATTATATATGATTTTTGGTAGTAATCACAAAAGAAAACCCACAAGACTAAAAGTTGCTTTAAATGAACTTAAAAATCAGCAAATTTATTTATAGTTCATAGATTCATATTAAAAAAAAAAAAAAAAAAAAAAAAAAAAAAAACTTTAAAAAAAATATCAGTCACGAAATAGCCTTAAACTGCTGCCTTGTCCAGTATAAACTGTACAAAATAAAAATCTATGTTCTAAAATGGATTAGCAGAATTAGATTTTAATAGAGCACAGAAATTTTCACGCAACTGTGGAAACAAAATGCTGCATAAACCTCAAAATTTGCTTCTGAAAGGAGTGTACTGTTTTTTTTGTTTCTAAAATTGCAATCCAGTTAACTTGCCTTCTGCAGCGTAAAGACTTTTTTTTTTTTGGAAAATAAAAATGTATTACTAAAATGTAATGTATGATTGAAGTTATAACATTGTGTGTTATAGGGAAAGTTCTAGAACCGATCAGGGCTAAAGCCTATTTTACACACACTTTGTTTGCAGTGTATATTTTTACCCATGCCCATGTTAACAGGTGAGATCATTCACACTGCACAAAGATGCGCTCCGAAAATGTGTTCCTGGAGCGGTGCATCTGCAGCAATTATTCCTGTACAAATCATTCCAAATCACTGCTGTGCTGCATGCGCTGAAGTGACAGGGCATTATTCAAAGTAAAAATTAACATGGATTTTTATAATAATTTTGTAATTATGTCAAATGCATAGAATTAAACTGCATGATTCACCGTCAACACATGGCTTTTTGGCTAGGTTTACAGCAAGAAAAAGTGCTCAACATGGTGACAATGGATGGCACTCACGGACATAGCAAAAACAAAATTCTTTACAACCAGTAAGATAGCTTATAAAGTTTTAATTGCAAAAGAAAGCATAAGAGTTGACTGCGTCTGTCAATGGTAAGTTTATTTAAAATGTTTATGATAGCCTACTACCTTTGAACATAAAATAATTGAATACATTGTTTATATTAATTGTTTAAATGTGATTACTTCTATGATAGATTGTATTACTGTACGATAGAAAATCGTACAAAATCGCAATACTGAAAAAGCATTTTCAGTAACACTGTTTGGATTTTGAAATTTAAATCAATGGATAAATGTTATGTTTGTGGTATACAGCTACTGATCAGTAGCAGACAGCAAAGACGTTCTATGTGCTTCTGCATCACATAAGAACCACACAGGCTGCATATGCACTGCAATCGGTGTATGTGTGAAACAGGCACAATTGTTTAACCAATGAAACCAAATCAAAGTAAAAACAAAACAAAAACAAGTCTAGTTAACAGTTTCAGCTATATAGCCTATTTCCAAATCAAAATGAAAACTGATATCGGACCATCAAACCATATTTACCTTAATAGCCAAGTTGTTCAAAGTTACCAATAAATCTGAGCTTTAAAATGTAATATAAAGGGGTTCATATGCAACAACCTTTAAGATGGAGAAAAAGAAAAAAGTAAAAGCACTAGGTGCCGATATCTTACGTGTCAGGTGTCTGATGTCTGACACTTCACAAATTTAATCATTGTGCCAAGAACACCTGATTGGGGTTTTGGAAAACCAACTGCACTCTTTATTGAAAATGTACATGTAGTATTTTAAATGTGAATGGCACAGAACACAGCCATAGTAAGATCAGAACAATTTACAATATTCACCAGTATAACACAAGTAACATGACAAGATAAAGACTAGTAAGAAAGAGGATTACATGTTGGTAGCACTAAGCCACTGCTGGCTTCAATGGTTTTACTATATAACCTATTAAGAATACAAAATAAAAATAGGACGAAAAAAAATCTTGCCACAAATGGGATGAGTTTTCAGGCTAAAACTGCAAGAAAATTCTTTAAACTTAAATACATCAATTGTTACTCCAGAATCGAGCCTCTGGATTTCCACATACAAATTTTGATTTTATAGTGCCAGATCAGAAGCGTGGCTTCTTGGCAGATCCTTCATATTCCTCACGGACCCTGCCAAATCCTGGGTTTCCAGCACCCATGCCCCTTGGACCCCCTGGGCCACCTTGCGGGAAACGCTCATTGCGCTACATTGACCATTTTCAGTTATGTATCAGTTGGGTATTTAGTTTTGTAGAAATTATGGAGTTTACGTCCATGGGTAGGGGAGAAAAAGCAACAAAGGGGTAACAAGTTCCATGAGTTCCAAGAGTATTTTGAGCAAAGCATTATAAAAGTGGGATCCAAGGAAAACAATCGGCGAAACCGTTCCAACACGCAGATCCACAGGTGCCAGAGGTGACATAGGAAAAGGAAGAGAGGGTAATGTATTTATTAGTCAAATCCCATTACAATGCATTCCAATAGCGCTGCTGTGATAAATGCTGCAGGAAACATTTACTAGCCCCATTTGCATGGGAGATTATAAAGCAGAAATGCGTTGGATGCCCCAAACTTATAATTATGGTAGAGAGGTTTGTGCTTTTACACAAAAAGCCTCTGAGCCATGTGGGCAACTACCAACATCTACATTAGGAACACATTAGTTTTAATAAGAATTATTCTGTTTCCTAAAACCAATTTCTAAAGGTTTGTATTTATGAAGGGTTTAACATCTTTTATACATATTGCATTTTAAAACGTGTTAATGGTCACTTTTACATTTCAAAGAGATTGTGATTTCAGATTAAAAAAAGTTAGTAAAAATTAATTGCTGCAAACTATTAAGTAGGGGTGTGACGAGATCCAAATGATCTCGGCAAGAATTTGACGATATCCTCGCGCTATTGGCATATGTCAGACCTTTCAGACATATTTGCATTACACTGCCTCGTTCACCAGTAGTGGTATGTTAAAAAATTTTATGTTCACCTGCAAATACAATATGCTTAACGTTACCTGCGGTTAACAGGACGCTCCAGTGTTTAACTAATCACCTATCTGAACGATCGTTCAGACGCTAGTGCTGCTTCCTCATGAAAGTTTATCATTCTCATGTGTTTTAAGCCTTGTCAGTTTAAACATTAAAGCTGTTTTAAGCCATTCAATCATGACAGCGTGAAAGATTTCAGTGCGGTACTCACGCGCTGTGATAGACCGTATCTGTGCGCACACAAAAATCCGCAGCTCGGACAGCATATGGGAGAGAGACGCCGTAGTATTTGTGAATCTTATGTACATTCATCATCTGCTTTACGTACATGGCACTAGCAGTATTTTCACAAACTTGTAACTCACAAGCTTAGAGCAGAACCATGCATAGTTCTTTTATATTTCTACATGGCTCCCTGCAATACAAATTTGATTCTTCACTCGCGCCATCTAGTGGTGTGTTATCGATACAACCACAACTGATAATGGAGTGCTAAAGCAGGTACTGAGAGCCATTTTGAGGTAATTAATTTTGCTTTCAATTAGGGCTGTGCGATTAATCGAAATTGTAATAAAATCACGATTTGAACGTGCACGATTTCTAAATCGCTTTATAGCACGATTTTTCGCAGTTCCAACCTCCCGCAGTATGCTATCCGATCCAATCAGAATGCAGCGCACCTAAGTGGAGCACGAGAACAGGACAGACTGGGCATATGCCTAACTCCAGGTTCACACACACTGTCTGTAATGCGTATTTTTTCCGAGCCCATGTTAATGGATCAGAACATTCACACTGCACATGGTAAAAGATGTGAACAGAAAAGGTTAGAAATCGAGAGGTGCGAAAAGAATGAATATCTAGCGCATGAGCATAGAGAGAGTTGTGAGTGAGTGAGTGGAGACATGTTTTAATTGCGCGAACTCTCTCCAGACGAGAGCAGCGTGTATCTGAGCACACGTGTCTGGTTTTGTGACAAAGCAAATCTGCGTGCGAGTGGAGAGATTCGCGCTCGCGCATTATTTTAATGTGCTTTCGTGTTACAATAACGCGCTCTCGCTGCTGCTTCTGCACCTCATATACATACTGTATACGCACTGCAAACGGAGTACGTGTGAACCTTGGGCAATAAATATATTTCAGCACCTGAGGCACCGCTACAATGAGCTCTATGACCAATGCATGGAGAGCAAAAAAAAAAAAAAGAAGAAAAGCCCTGGACAGGGGTTTTATTTATTTATTTTTTTTGTTTGCCATATGTCTAGACATTTTGTTTGACATCTTTACTTAGTGATTATTTTAACTTATGTCTGTTCTAGAGGCATGTTACAACTCTCTAAAAGCTCTCATTGGTTTTCTTTTGGAAATAGGTTTCAAATTTATACTGAATGCATTTATGACTGTAAAGCATGTCTGTGTGTTAAAATCATGATTAAAATCGAAATCACAATTTATCAAAAAATCATGATAGGTTTTTTTTGTCCATATCGCACAGCCCTACATTCAATTATTTACTTATCAGGCAAGCAGCCACATGATAAGCAGGAAAATAACGTAGTGTAGCCTTTATCACCATGCAGAGGTTTTTTTGCAAAATAATCTGCTGACTGTACACTATGCTTTGGCCTTGCTGTGGCCTTCAGTTTGTGAACCCAGTCTCGTCTTGTGGGATAAGTGTCTCGTCACACCCCTACTATTTATCCATCATATAAGCTCAATGTTAAACCACATTTCTTCAGTTTGTCAGTGTTTATCCGGTACTTTTCAGAACCTGCAGTAGTGCTGCTGGTTAACTAGATGAAATGGAATGTCTGCAAACGTGACATACAGCATTCTGAGTTTGCAGTAAAAATGCAAGCTGCATTTTTGTAATTCACATCTAGTTTCAAAGTGTTCAAGATTGACCCATCTGTACAAAAAAGTAACGCAGATTTGAAATAATTCTTTAAAAACTTTCAAAGCACATGACTACCGGTAAGTTAAAATTAAACAGTGCAACTACACATTGACAACTTGCAAAAATAATTGCCATTATATCTGCTTGCTGTGAGTCCACTTCTTTCAGCATAAAAGGTTGACCACTTAAAGCCAACATGAAACTGCAATTATAACCCATTTTTCTTCTGTAAAGCAACATTTCAGTAAAACAATAGCCAACAAGGTGGGAAAAAAAATTCAAAGCAGGACCAGTCAAAGTCAGATTTGAAGGTGAGTGGAGGACTATTCTCCTCCTAAAACACAACCAGCACTCATATGACAAAATGTAGGTGGCCATGAAGCCAACAAAGGCAATCATTTTAGGTGGAGCCAGTAATAACATTTGATAATTACCAAAAGAAAAAATAAATTATATATACACACATATATAATGCACAGTAAAAACACAAGGTCCATTTTGATTTCATGTTGACTTTAAGTGTTAAATCTGAGAGCTCCACTTTTAACATTCAGATATGCAACTACAATGTGTACTTAGACAAAATATTTGCTTTCAGACACTTATTAAACAATTAATTCAATTTTAATACAAAATCAAGCCTCTGTTTTGCTAATAGTAGGCTATTGCAGTGCTTCCCAAACCGGTCCTGGAGGCCCCCCTGCCCTGCACTTTTTCTGTCTCTCTCATCTAACACGCCTGATTCCACTCATCAGCTCGTTAGTAGACACTGCAAGAACTATTGGGTGTCTGATTAGGGAGACATACAAAATGAGCAGGGCAGGGGGTCCTCCAGGACAGGTTTGGGAAGCACTGGGCTATTGTATTAATAAACTCATTATATTAAACCTGTAAAATAATACCAAAATCAGGTTTTACATTTGAACACAGAATGAGAAAATGCCCATAAATAAGGTTTCACCTTTTTTTTTTTTTTTTTTGGTTACATTATACGCATCAAACACCTTTTGAAATGTGGAGCTATTTCTGATACTTGCTGAAGCCTATTGGAAGGAAAGAGCAATTCCATATTCCCAACAACACTGCCTGTAACTAGGGCGTCAAAAAGGTTCAGCTATTAAAAGATACTGCAGTGAAAGCAGCACACAGGCAACACATTCAACAATCAGTAAAACACTGATTTTGCTGCTGAATTACTTTGCTGCAACACACAGAATTTTCCCAGCAAAGGCTCAGGACAGGTAAACGTCGTAAAAATTCACTATGTATGGATTAAAAAGGCTTAAACAGTACATCACAGTATAGCTACATTACTACAAACTGCTGTAGTAATTGTTTTGAAACAAATATTTAAACTCTTTAATTAAAATAGAAATATTTAAAAGTACACCAGGTAGGACAAAAGCATTATATCTTGGTGTTTATAGAAATGTGTGCCACGTCCAAGGAAAAACTCCAGAGTTCCACTCTTGCCATCCAATATCAACAAAATTTAAATACGTATGCCAACCATCACATCTCCAAACAGCTCCTCAAAAGCTCAGCCACATCATTTCACACTGTCACTGTAACTATGTTGCATTCATTTTGTGATTAAGTTGCTTTTAAGTCTATCTGCACTAAATGCCCAGTCGGTCAACGAGCTCAAAGCATGGAAACAGCATTTCCATGTGGGAACCTATGTAGCACTTACATGACTTTGACATGGATTTGCAATAAAAAAAAAAAAAAAAAAAAAAAACACCCTACAAAAGGTATTTCACCACAAAACAAGAACAGCATGTCATAGGGTATTATTTCACCAGACTTTGTGTTTGAAAAGATGGCACATTGCTAATTTAAAGATTACACATCAAACAGAGCGTAAACATGCCTGTCTTTTCTGCAATTTAGACAGGACTTACAAGTAGGTGTTGCAAGCAAAAATTCTTGGGCTTTAGTACAGGCAGACATCAAAAGTAACGAGAAGGAAAGTGATGGGAGCTGAACTTGAGTGCTGACAATGACTTCTGCCAATAGATGGAGACGTTATAATTGAATCACAACAGGGAGCAAAATACACTGCCCACTGACAAGTATAGAAATAATCCATCCACACCTAACTTCCACACGAAACCTTAAAACACAAAATGGCCTCAATTCCTATGAACCACAACAGCTCCATTCAAATGTTATCGTGCATAAAAAAAACACACACACACACCGCATTCACTCTCGATTTCAACTCAGGGATACATTACCATTTCGTTGGGCGCCATGCCCCCTGGTGTTGTTCCCCCCATTCCCTGGTGTCCTTCAAAATTCATTCCTGTCAATGGGAACTTCTGGCTAGGTGACCCAAACGGCATATCTGTTTGTTAAAAAAAAAAAAAAGTAAATAAATAAATAAAAATACATTATTAGTATCATTAACCCTGTAAAATGTATTGTGTTATTTGATAAACCATGCTTTAATAGACCTAATGATTATATAATGAGAGCACACACTCAAAAAAGGAAAAACTACTGACTAAAAACACTGAGTAATCACATAAAATGTCTGTGCTGTCATTCTGTAGCTCCCGATAGTCTTAAAGACCCACTGAAGTGCCTTGAAACATGCACCGTTATTCTGTGTTGACGTCAGTTTAAATGAAACAGGAACACAGGGTGGGACATATCAAGCAGCCCCACGCTCTTTTTAAATAGCCAATAGCGTTCGTAAAGCCACATTTGACAGGGTATACCAGCCACAATCTCATGCATATTGCTATAAAATATAGCATTCTGTGTAGAATTCAAATGGGTCCAATACATTTTGTGGTCTGCGCTGACTCGCACATGCGATTGGCTCTGTGCTATCATGTCCCTGGACCGGAGCAGACTGTGTGCGCGCAGTGTGTGGGTTAGCGTGACATAGCGCGACATAGCACGTAACAGACTTCTTTTGCCCCAATGTAAAGCATATTTACACTGTCTGAATCGTTCCCTAGTGCACTATATAGGGCATATGTGCCATTCACCATACAGAAAATACAAATCCTGTGAACAAGTGACCGATCTCAACCGGCGATCCATCGTCTATTTATAGTGCAGGGGGCAGGTGCTTCAGATTCTAGAGGGCATTTGATTGGTTAGAAGATTTAATGAGAAGCTGAAATTAACTTTTTTTTTTACTTGGTAGCACTGGTGCTCCCAACTTTAAGTTAGGAGCACCCACTGAATATTAAGGAGTATCACAACTGCCAATTGAGTGGAAGGTCTGGCAACATCCTGATGTTTAAATTCTTCATCAACTGAACCTGATTCGGATTCTTTCATGGCCAACGCTGACTGCACTTTTTTTTTTTAAGAATGACACAAATTTAAGTTGCTTCATCTAGTAAATGTTCGTCTTGAAATATTACTAAAACATACAGTGTTTACTTAAAAAAAAAAAAAAAAAAAAAAAAAAAAAAAAAAAAAAAAAAAAAAAAAAAAAAAAAAAAAATTCATTGAACATTCCACACGCTTTCTACTTGCTATGAAAAGTATGAACTAGAAAGGTCAGAAGGCATGTAGACTGAGTACAAGTTTTTCATCAAAACTCTTACACATAAGTGTGGAAACACTGAATTATTAGACAATGAACCATAGAGAAACAAAACGCATCTTACCAGCCAACCCCAGGCCTCCACTAGAATTCATTCTCATCTCCCGGTCTCTCTACAAAAAAGGAAATACTTTACTTGAAAGGATTTCACCAACATGGTAATTAAATGCTAAGAGCTTTCTGAATGCATTACTTACATTATCCATAAAGCCACCCATTCTGTAAGACTCCTCACGTTTGCGCCTCATCTGTTCTTCAATTTCTCTCTGCCGCATCATCTCCTCCTCTCTTCTACGGCGTTCCTCTTCTTGCCTGAAGTTGAGAACCAATCAGTTAACTATACTATTACATCAAAGGTTTCCAGAACCACAACACACTACATCAGACATACCTGAGCTGCATCTCTTTACGCTTCTGCATTTCCTGACTGTGCAACTCTTCCATGCGACGGAGTTCCTCTTGACGTCTAAGAAGGTCTTTTGAAACAAAATGATCCCCCAAATCAATTATTCACCCCATAATCATTTTTATTTTTTTAAAATAGCAAAAAGGCCAAACAAATACACCAACTCAGCAGAGACAATCCTCACCCTGTCTGAGCATGTTTGCTTGATGCTCATGATAGGCATCTTCCATCTCTCCTTCCAGCTTCTCACGGGCCTCACGGATGTTTTTCTCCACTTGTTGCCTCTGTTGTTTCTCCATCTCATCAAGAGACTTCCATCGCTGGGAGTATTCAAACTCAAAGGTGCCAGGACGGGCAAACCGAGGAGGTTGCTCTCGCTCCCTGAGGTCAAATCACAGCCGTTAATAATTCTGTTATGACAAATAAACTATGAAGAAAGAGAAAAAAAAAATGAAGAAACCAGTGCTCAACTTTCAAAACTATACATGTGGTGAATAACGTCTTTTTTTACAGCTACCAAATGATCTCACTCAAATGCTTGTCAGACCATCTATCCAACTTCACTTACATGAAAAAGGTGATTTACAACCAGCTAATAACTTAAAATTGATTGTTAATCCCAAGAAACTAGGTTTCTAGTAAAAGAATGCAAAAAATGATGATGAAGCATTTGGACCTTACTTCTGATAACTGGGGTTCTTCTGTGCAAGTTTCTCTGGCAAACCATCCTCATCATCGTACTGTTCTAACAATTCAACCACAATCGGACGGGGTGCCCTAGAAAAAAAGCAATATTCTATAAACCTCACAAAATTGCTCTTCTGCCAAACTTTACAAAAGAAGAGAATGTCATCTTACGATGTGAGAAGGAACACTCCATCACTGATCCGATCAAGGGCCTTCCGTGCAGCTGGCTTGGAAGAAAACTCAACAATGCCCTTCCCTGTTGAGCGGCCACGGTCATCTACGATAACTACAGCCCTCTCCACCATTCCAAACTGAGAGAAGGCTTCTTCCAGCAGCTCATTGGACACAAACGGAGACAGGTTTCGCACAGAAAGTGCAGCAGAATGAGTGGCAAAACGAACTCTAAGTGGTCTGCCTTTCATTGGAATATCATCCAGCTCAGCTTTTGCGATCTCTGCCAAGGCACGGGATTCTTAAAAACAGCTCAGCTTTTGATACATATTTTTATATATATATATATATATATATATATATATATATATATATATATATATATATATATATATAAAAATATAAATGTAAATAAATAAATATATAAATGTATGTATGTATATATATATATATATATATATATATATATATATATATATATATATATATATATACACACACACACATCTTATATGCGCATTTTAGTTGCAGAAATACGTTTGTTAGCATTATGTTTAAGCTATAAATCTTACCAGTCTGATAAATCCAAAACCTTTGCTTTGATTGATGAAAATCTCACTGGGCTCCCCATACTTTGCGAACAGTTTCCTGAATTCAGGTTCAGTGATGTCGTTTGGTAGGTTCCCAATGAACAGACGGCAACGCTGAGTGTAGGTTTTCTCGCCGGGCTTGCGCAGCAAAGACAGCGTTGCTCTCAATTCCTGACAAACATTCATAAAATAAAAACGTAAATCTAAGACACATCTATCGTGCGGCTAGATTTGAGCGACAAATCAGTGTTACTTGACACATTTGCAGTGCGCGTGAACGACAGCCATTTACAATGCACAAGTCAAACATTACCTACTTTTATCAAACAACCTGGCCACACAAAAACACCGAAAGGTTGGCAAAAAAAAAGGAGAGAGAGAGAAACACGTCCTAAACGTTCAAAAAGCTAAATAAACGTATAAACTATCAGGTTTCAATGCGTTTTATAGGGACGGAGACACCAAGGGACCAATATGGAGTTCAACCTTTGTTTAAACGTCTACAAAATGGCGGATCTCTCTCAGTAACATCAACTAACGTTACCGAACAAATGTGTGTGGTAAAAGAAAGAATCTCATAAATGAAACGTGCTCAAATCCCTTACTTTCTCACTAAAAACAACGCTATTGTATACGTCCCCCACTCCCCAAGTGTGAAGTAATGGTACCTGAGGCTGAGAGCTGTCCTCGCTCTTGGTGATCGGTTGTTGTTGTGGTGGTGGTGGAGGTGTCTGCTCTGGGGCTTTCATCACCGGAACAGGCGGTTTTTGGCCATTTCCCATCCCAACTTTAGGTTGGTTCTTTCTGGGCTGGTTCTGCGGGGAAGCGAGGTCCGGGCTCTTCACGGTATTCTGCGGCGGTGGAGACTGGATCTTCGGCTGAACGGGGCTGGCGGTCGGCTGCGGCGACGGGCCTTTGTTGTTGCTCTGCTGGGTCAGGCCCGGGGCTTGCGCCGGAGGTGACTGGACCGCTGGCTTGTTCTGATTGGATTCTTGCGGCTTCTGTGGCGTAGAGGGCTGGTTGGGTTGGTTTCCCTGATTCGGCTTAAACCCGCCACCCATATGAGCTCCCCGGTTTTGATAAGGATGCTGGTTTTGATTTCGAAAGTTAGGGTTTCCCATGCCGCCGCGCATCCCCATTCCTCCGCGGCCTCGGTGCTGGAATCCTCCACGGTTACGGGACCGGTCACGAGACATTCTCACACAAGCAGACTGGGGAAAACCGTTAAAATATTTCGAGAGTAATAGATAGAGTTAAACAACGGACTATATTCAAAAACTACAGTGGAGCTGGTAACCTGGACTCCCGAGGCTTGCTTTGTAAAATGGCCGTTGGTTGCGTGAGAAGACCATAGAAATGGGAGGACCGACGTGCTCACGAGCCTCCGCCCAAAATTAAATCCTCACGGCCCAACGGGGTACTAGCGCGCTCTGGTGGCACTCTTGTTCTGACACGTACGATTTGTTTTGTGATACTTTGTGTCGAAAATGAACAATGTAAACAAGTACACGTTAACATACTTTAACAGAAATATGGAAATAATATACTTTATTATACTTTAAATGGGATCTCAATTAACAGTTAAATTGATAATTATTATCAAATACTTTACGTGTCCTTTAGAATGTTTGTCAAAACAAATGTCTTTAAAACATGACGAAACATTATTAAAACACATGGTTTAAAATTTAAATTATTCAATATAATTCAATACAAACTCCTTTTCCACAAGTGTTGGCCCGTTAGAGACGCCATCTAGTAGGGCTATGTTCTTCTTTTGAATAATACTAAAGTTTATATATATTTATTTATTCCCGCCCTTTTGTTTTTCAAATCTGTAACGGTCAAAGCGCTTCATCATTTAGTTTCTGGAGTTCAGTGATCCAACTACAGACTGTCAACACACTCTCAACAGGAATATTATTTCATTCTTAAATTTAAATACAAAATTAACTTTAAAATTGTATCTGGTTTTCTAACAAACATGTTCTTTTCTCGTTTTTTTTGATCAGATGTAGTCTAAGTGTGAGAAGCTCTGGCTGAGGAGACTCCTCTTCTCCACTAAGTAAATAACAGAGACATTGAATTTATAATCAATATTGTTGGAATTTTCTTTTTTTTTTTTTAATTATACTTATTTATTACTAACAGATGCTACACTCTAAAAAAAGATGGCTCATTAGGCCTACTGATTTTCTGGAGTTCAGCTATCAAACTACACAGACTGTCAACACACTCTCAGCAGGTAAATGATTTCTTTCTTAAAATGTCTTTAACTTTCAGATGGTAACTGGTTTCATACAAATCATGTCTTTTTCTCTTTTCAGTTTAAGAGAACATGTAAGTGTGACCAGCCCTGTTCAGTTAGGGATAGGCTACTTCTCTCCTCTTCACCACTAAGTAACAAAAATATGTAATTTGTGGTCCTTTTTTTTTTTGTTTTGTTTTGTTTTTACAAAAACAAATGAAAGGAGACACACTGTAACTCTGAACTCAATAATGTATTTCAGATGCTGTCACATCCTACAACCTCATCATCTGCAGAGAGAAACGGCCACTCAGTCTCACCAAAATACATGATAATGGACTCTCAGGCATCATAGAGGATGACGAAAATACAGTATTTCACTGGAACTTGTTCTTCATTTCACTATTTCCAGTTTCTATTGTGTTTTACTTCTTTAAGTATTTATTTATGTTCAGTGTCAGTTGTCATTTATTGTTGTATTCTGCTAATAACTGTTGTTAGGGCACTGTCATTTTTGGTACAAATTCACATGTCATGTCATTAATGACACGTTGTTGTTGTTTTTATGTAAAACCCTAATAGACACTGTAGGATATTGTAATACTAGGCAGATAGAGTAGTAAAAAACAATATTAATAAATAATACACACAGATAATATTAATAATAATATAAATATGTTAATATTAATGAAAATAAACTATCATTAAAAAGGTTATTTATAACACCATTAAGGTCCTATTGTCACAGTTATGGAATTGTGTTATTTATTGGTTTCTTTTTTTTTTTATTTTTTTGTTATTGTTTAGTTAATTAATTAGCCCCACACCTGTTTCTGTTTCCCTCTGATTACGTTCTCTATTTATAGTCTGTGTTCTCCAGTATTCCTTTGTCCGCTATTAATGTAGTGTAATGTTTGATGTTTAATGTGATGGTCGTTTATTTGGATTTGTGTTTGGATGTGCCCTTTTTCTTGTGTGATCATTAAAAGAACTATTTAGATATCTCCTTTGTCGTGCGCTTTGATTTACACACCAGCATGTATTACACCTATATAGCATTTTCAAAGCATGGTTCTTTATGGAACACTATAAAAAGGGTTCTGTTATTGTTACAAGCCGAAGAACCCTTTTCTGGTACTGTTTAGAACCATTTTTCTTAAAAGTCCATGTTAACGTACAGTATGCTAATAATGAATTGTTTGACACCATTACTTATTTTAACACATTTATTCATTTAACATGCAGTCTTTTTTTTCTTGTTGCACATGCTCCCCTCCTGGACCAGGGCATAGACTAGAGGCAACACTTTGTGTACAGCACTGAAGCAAATTCACTAATCCCCTGTGGATGTGGCAGATTCTCTACCCTATCCCTTCCTGTGAAAACACAATTAATTATAATTATAGTTTTTGAAACAATTTTACACTCATTTCATTATTATATTATATTTTATATTATTTTCCATCAATGTTTAATCTTATTGTGTAATTTCAAAGTGTATTTGTCTTAATTGTAATTGCTTGTTGTGGTATAACAACATTTGAGGTATCAGACAAAGTCATTATTCCATAAACTGCTCATTTTTTTTTTTTTTTTTTTATCTTTATCATCATTACTTTTGGTTTTGCTCTGCTCTGGCTTTCTCAATCAACTTATTGGCTGAGAGTGGATTGTTAATACAGTTTGGGTAACCGACAAAACACTGGTTTTGGGTACCAGACAAGACTTGCTGGTAGGATCAGATATACTGGATATGACATTTCTGATGTGGAGACTTGATCTAACATTTTGGTGTGGTCGGTAGGATGTTGGCACAATCAAACACCAGGGTGACATGATAAACTCTAGTTGAGTAGTTGAATAGATGAATGCATCTCTCCAATGAAGATGGCCATGAAACAAATGCTGTACAACCCTTAAGGCTGCCTGCCAGGGGAAGTACAGCTAATAAACCATCCAGACACTTATTGACTGAAAGTCTTGAGAAACTGGCCTTGCAAAGGGATGTTCTGATGGAGGGATGCAATGCACAGCGTGACAACGAGGAATCAAGGAAGACAGATGAGCTGCTGCACAGAGACCATCAGCCAGAGAAGCCACAGAAAGATCTTCACTAAGCTTATGTTCAACTTTACATGTGGTTCCTTCACAACTTACAAAACAACAGTGACTTGATACAACTGAACTGAGCACTGAATGCTATTTGAGCACTGGAATTGTGGTACTATTTATATATTTACTTCTCGCTGTCTATATCTTTCCTGTGGTCTTGCAGGCTAATCTGTATTCTTCCTCTTGCTTTTTTTCTGTTGTTTTGGGCTTTTTTCAGTGTATCACTTTCATATCTCTGCACTCTGTTAAAGATCATACATCAAATAAGAAACCAATTTAGTAAATGTCATAGTGTTCAGTGCCTAATCATTATTCAAATGTTGTATTTCACTGAAAATGTCTTCCTGACCCTGTCTTTCAGAATAATTTAGCTGTGTGTTCAATAACTGGTCAGCAGAGGGCAGATGTTTAATGAATTGACCCGTACCTGTGCAGCAGGACAGTGAAAACTCTTCTGGAACTTCCAGTCAGTCTTCCATCTTGTGCATTGAAGTTGTGATGTCAAAGCGCATGTCCAGAAGTTCTTCACTAAACTGATGTTAAGCTTCAAATGTAATTCCTTTCCTCTTTAAAACTGCTCAACTACAAATCAGCGCTGACTTAATGCAACTGAACTGAGCACTGAACATATTTTGTGCATCAGTTTTGTGATACTTTTTAACTATTCACATAGAAGAGCATGTAGCTGTTCTTTCCCACATTACGTGACACGTTTGACCAGTTGGATTTTTGATGGAGTTTGTCACTGCATTCCAGCCATTCAGATCCAATGACACAGATATAACTGGTGTAGTGCCCTACAAGACAGAGAAACTTGAGTACAATGCTTAATGAGTGAATTAGATTACTGAATATATAGAAAAAACTCTCACCACAATTCAAATTGCTGCCCAGATGTCACAACACCAGCTAGTTTTTACTGTGTGCCGCTATCTATCTATCTATCTATCTATCTATCTATCTATCTATCTATCTATCTATCTATCTATCTATCTATCTATCTATCTATCTATCTATCTATCTACGAATTGCTGTCTATCTTTCCTGTGATCTTCCAGGCTTATTTGCAGTCTTCTTCCTCTTTTTCCATTGTCAACTGTTTTCTCTTTGCTTTCTGTTGAAGATCATGCACCAAATGAGAAAACTTCATGTTTAGTTATTCTACAAGGTACAAACTGATTAATATGATGTCGTACCGTGGACAGGTGATTAATTCCAGGGCCTTAGAGGCTTTAGCGCCGGCACACTCACTGCATGAGCAGTCCAATGAAGATGTCTGGAGAAAACAAACAACACAGAAATCAACCAATCAGAAACTGCTTAAACTTATTGACTTCCTTCTACTAATATGATAAAATCAGTAATGCCACTCACTTGAAGTACTGTTCCAGGCTGTCAGTGAGGCATCCTTGAGGACTGATCACCAAAGAGAGGTAGTTGGAATCCTCTCTAAAGCTCCCCTTAAAGCCACAGGTGAAACAAAAGAAGAACTTTTGCATCACATAAATGAGTTTGAGAGTCTGAAACGAGCGCAGGTGTCGATTTGTGGTATTACCTGTTGCAGGTGCGAAGTCGGTTGAGCTTAAACTCCATATTAGCTACTGGGCATGTGTATGTAGGCCAGTAGCTTCGCAGAAGCTCGCCCTCCTCTTTCAGATGAGACAGGCAAACCATCAAGAACTAATGGGCATCCTGGAAGAGAAAGAGTGAAGGACGACAAGGTTGAATGCGAGTCAAACAATAATACGTATGAGCATGTATGTACAGGTCACTGTCTGCTTCACATGCTGATGGTCTCCCAAGAAGTCTGGATGGCGAGTTTCAATGCAGGCCTTCACTGTAGACAAGAACTTTGCTTTCAGCTTCTTGTCATTGCCTGTCAGCCGCATGTGCAGGTCACTAATTGCCCTGGTATGAAAATCATACAACGAATATGTATAAAACTGGTTTAGATTTGCTGCTTCTAAATTGTAATTTTCTGTTCAGATTGAAATATAATGTTGTATAACTTTATTTAATATGTCCAACAGTATTAGTACCTGAGCTTTGTGCTTCCCTCATTCCACCGTTCCCGCTGGGTAAGTATATCTTTCCGGAAGGGAGAAACGTTGAGGAGGCACTGCAACACGTGTTTCTTGAAATTCTGAAAACTTTGACAGGAAGTCTTTAATTAGGGTGTGGTTATGAAAGGCACATTATATGTGCGTAAGTGCGTTCAAACTGTTAACTAGTTGTGCATATATGACATATATCCCAAGTGCTTGGTGTTGGTTGGTGATGCTGTTGGCACAACATTAGCCATCTTAGCTTGATCCTTTGTGTGCAGCTCCTTAATCTTAATCTGCTCCCGCTCAAAGCACAACATCTCGATCTCAATCTGCTCCCGCTCGGAACTGCACTGTATGAGCTCCAGTATTTCAGCCTGGGACAGACCGTTGGACTGGGCTGTCCTACTGGCTAGCACTCCGAGGATGCTGGGAAAGCATCAGGAATATGTTAAAAAATATTGTGCTTGCCCATGTGAGGTTTTGATTTCAGTAACAAGTCTGCATTGCATCAGTATACAACATTCACTCCCATCAGCCACCAGTCAAGATCTGCAGGGATAGTTTGATCACCAGCTGCATCTGTAACGAGATTAAAAAATCAGTTTGAATGAGATATATTTTTATTGTATATCACATATTAGGCTATTGAATTATTTAGGACTTAATTTATACAGTAGCAGTTTTAATGAACTTCTCTAACCTTCAAGAACCGCTGCAGCCTGAAGTTCAGCCAGGGTATCAATCTTATCACTCTCTTCAGAGGAGGAAAGAGGTGAACCCTCCGGTGGCCTCCAGATCCGAGCGATCTGTCGAAGTACCATCAATGTTGGTAGAGGTGCTTAACTCTCCAGACACATCTGTGAATACACCATAATACTGTCTTATACTCTCTATATCTGAATGCATACTCTTAAAAATAAAGGTTCTTTATGGTTTCTATTGCACTATTTAACAGGTTCTATAGTGCAAAAATGGTTCTTCTATGGCATCACTGTGAGTACATTTACCCTTTCAATACAGCTGTTTACTTTAAACAAGCCAAAAAGAGTGCACTGTAAAACTGTCTAACCTTCCATTTCCACGGCTGCAGCGAGCAGATCTGAGGATCTCCTGCCTGTGGATGAGGAAGTATCCTCTGCACTGGAAGGGAAGCTGTGCTTTCCAGCAAAGTCTGTGAAAAAATAACAATATGGTTTTAATTGTGCACTCTAGAACTTTAATGTACACAAGAAAAGATGGATGACCATTAAGTATGTAATAGTCTAGGCTAACATTCCCTAACCTCTGATTGCTTCATTCTCCTGGTATGCAGCCTGCAGATCAAACCCTGGATCAGAGGATCTGCTGACTGAGGACTCATGCGGTTCAGTGGGGGGGACACAGGGCAGAATCACTGATAGAATTCTGCGGAAGGCCTGGCGCAGAGATGGAAATATGAGCTTCTGGGACAAGGAAGAGGAGGAGGCTTTGGCACCATCAGCAGACCACTGAATCGACAGAAGGTGACAGAAACTTCCTCCACTTCATCTTTTTCTTCTTCTTCTTCTTCCCCTTTTTGACTGTATCCATCGTATCATAATGAACGTTGCTAACCATTTTTCTAGAAAAATAATAAAGAATAATTCAGAATAAAATCCTGAACATTGTTTACACAAACATTGCAACAAAAATAGTGGTTTTCATGTGAATCAGCTTCTTGGATACCAGCAGATACAGAACAGGCTCTCACAAGCACATCTGTTGGTCCTTTCTCAGCTACTTAGGTTTAAAATATGGTGCTAATATAAAGACGAATGTTTATTTCTTGATAACAGCCCCCCCCACCAAAAAAAATAAATAAATAAATTTGAGTTCTTTCTTTTAATAATAAATTTTTTTAATATTTTAGTTATTTCTTTTTATTAATAATAATAATAATAATAATAATAATAAAAAACAATAATAATAATAAAAAAGTAAATGTCTGGTAAATAATATAAAATGTATTGTTTTTAATCATCCACTCTTTAGATATTACAACACCTTTCAGAAATTACTGTATAGGCCTACCGACCTGAGAATAATTTTCTCTGATAATATTCACGTTGTTTGTTGTCAACCCGCTGCTGCCAAAGAAGATGGCACATTCGCGAATGAATCACTCTTCTGATCCAATCTATTAAATGAAACTTGCATAAAACCATTGCTCGAGAGCTTAATCATTTTGACAGTTCACTCAGCCAGTGATTTGTTAAACTCAGAGGCATGCACACACAGTAATTGTAGGCTATTTTACTTTACTTACAAACAAACAAAAGTTTTTTTTTCTCCAGAAACTCTATTTACTTTATTATTGACATGATTCTGCTGAGTCAGGTGTTTGTTTAGCTGATGTGGAAAGGGAAATTCAGATTCCAGTAGGCTACTGAAGTGAAAGCCATAATTTAAAGACTTGCCAAAAAACAGACACCGGGGTGAAACAAGGGCAGGCCAAAACATTGAAGGAGTTTTTACAAGATTTGATGGAATTGGGGTTCAACCGATACAGTTGACTTGTGGAGTTTTCTTGACATATCTATTATTTATTGACATATCTTTTATTTATTCATTTATTTTTAAGCTATAATATTGTCTTACTTTATGTGTATGTAGGCTATTAAGTGTTTACCATGTAGCCAACCTTTTTGGTATCTTCAGGAAAAGATGAAAAAGTAGGTTTATTTCTTGCAAATTATTTAGCTAAAGCTAAAGGTGTCTGTGACTGTATTGAGATTAGTGGTGGAAATGTTTGATCCATAATCATATAGAAATGTGGATATGCCACCTATTCAATTCAATTTTATTTGTATAGGGCTTTTTACGATACAAATCATTGCAAAGCAACTTTACAGAAAATTAAGTTTCTACAACACCTACCTGTGTCAGATACAGTGATTAAGTACAGTGCAGCCCTATTCTGTAGTCTGGGTACCTATCAGCCTGAATTATATTTTAGTTTAGTACGCCAAATTTAGCAGCCTACATTTAAGGCATTTAGCTTGTGCATGTGCTTGATATAAATTTACATGGGCATGTATAAATGAGACACACATCTTTTTAATGATTTTATTCACTATTGCATTGGTGTAATCCAGTCCTGTTCTTTACACGTATGAGTTAATGCTGCTCTATGCATTTTCAAAAATTAATGTAAAGACGCAGTGCCATGAAAATTCTCTCTCAAGCTTGAATTAAATTTGTTTTGTTTTATAGATATAATCTGAGCATTCATACCTGCCTGCTGGATTTGTGTTGCATTTATTTAGTGCATAAACCTTCTGCTTTGATTTTTCTTTACACTAGAGGTCAGTATCAGCCCATGTAAGAACTTTGTTTTTCTCTTGCCTGTACTATTCAGTGAGGATGATCTGTTTATTACTTTACCTAATTGTTGGATTTTTTTGCCTTTCACACTCTTAAAAACAACGGTTCTTCATTGATATCCGTGTTCCATGAAGAACTTGTAACAACCATGGAGCCTTTGTAATTCACAAAAGTTTCTTTATAATGGAAAGTTGTCTTTAGATTATTAAAATGTTTTTTACACTAAATTTTTTTTCTGTAAAGACAAAAAGTTTATTGTTTAATTTTATTGTAACATTTTTTCACCTAATTGAAAGGTTCAATTAATATAGTAAAGTATAATATATAATAATAATATAATAAAGCATGGAGTGATCTTATCCACCCTTTTCATGCAGTATTATTATGCAGTACTTTTTATGGATCACAGTATTTATGTTTGTCGTTTCATTTCATTGCATTTTTCATGAGATGTATATGAAATGAAGGCAGCTGTTGTTGAGCCTTTCCATTTAAAATGACAAGAATGTGCTCTTGGTTGTTACTAATGAGTTTTACTTGAAACATTTGATTGCTTCTGACACATTTGAGAAAATCATACAAATATGATTACTGCCATTAGTAACTAATACAGAAATAAATATATGTTAAACACATACATCAATTAGTGTGTTTTGAACAATTGTTTCTGCTCAGTGCACTCTGAGTTAATTCCCAGGGTGATGAGAACACATTCATTTGTTGGTGCTTCAGAGCAAATCCACTCAATTTAAAAGATGGTTTCAGCATCTTTAAAGTTTTGGTACTGTCAGTTTAAATGATTTTTCATTAATTACTTCAAAATGACAAGAGAAAATTTACTTTAGCTCATTATTATGGGTTGCTTTTGTCTTGACAGTCAAATCTTCTAATGAAAGTTTGTCGGCCTGAAGCTAAACATGCCCTGAAGCTTTTCAAAAATTTAGGTTTTTGACTCTAAACACTTATTTTGCTCTAAACTGAAGTGTGTGGCATCTAGTTACTGACCCTTTAACAGCACTCACTTACATTCTGTTGTACTTGTCCCGAGTACTGCCAATACATTTCAAGTAGATTCCTAATATACACTGTCTGCTTTTCAGATACTCTTAAAGTAACCTACACTACACTTACATTTTAAGGACACTCCAATACATAATACCAAACATTACTGAACACTTGCAATTCAATTTCAAGTACCTTGGCTGGCATAAAACACTTACTTGCACTCAGTTACATCTAGATCACTTCTATTACCATAAGTGCCTTCATATTATAGAATGGTTACACTCCTAGGCAGAAGTTGTTACATTAAAAACAAGATTTTGTCCAAAACGTTAATGTAAAATTGAATGCATATTCAGATTGATTGCAAACAGGTATTCCCATTCTTTGAATGAGCTGAAAGGTTGCATAGGGTGAAGGTTAATAGTCTTAGAGATCAGGAATTAAAAGTTGAGTTACAGTAGTAAGACTATGTTTATCAGCCACTTGATGGCTCTAGTGTTGCACTACTGAAGAGAGATTTAGGGTCAGATATATTGAATCACCTAGCGCATGCTAAAATTTAAATTATGCAGCTTCAAGGAGACACTAAATGAACGTACCATGTAAAATACCCAAGAGAAATACACTTTATCTTACCATTTCAGAGCCTTCAAAATAGCTTTGGATGTGTTCAGTCTCTTATATAATTACATGATTGTGTGATGATGTGGTTGTTTTCTTATCATATGTTCATGTTATTTGACAGTCTCTTTGGTTACTGTGTGTTAAAGTATTGTCTTGCATTTGTGTTTGATGACGGTGACTGTATGGCACAAAACTATTGCTAAATTAGACGCAATAACCTCTACATATAACACTGAATAACAGAGAATGTATGTTAACTGTCCCATACATACATACATACAAAGATGTAACAACAGCAACCTGTGGGTTGTATATATATATATATATATATATATATATATATATATATATATATATATATATATATATATATATATATATATATATATATATATATATATATATATATCCAGAAAAAAATTAGATATAAAGCATTATGCATAGAGTGAAGAAAAAAGAAGGCCTAATATTTAAAACACATTCAACAAAAATCATTAAATATGAGCATGTTAAATTGCTGCTTAGAAAGTGTCTTTTGAAAATATGACAACTTATTTCATCTGATTTTAAAATGAATCAAATCGACCAAAATTTTCACTTTGTTTTGTTTTCATTTAAAGTTAGAATGTCATTAGAGCTTTAACCTTTGTACAAAGTCAATTTGGTTGTCGGTTGTGGAGAAAAACCAAATAGTTCTTGGAAAACCTTGGAGCATTTACTCTTTAGAAAATCTATTCACAACACAGACAGTAAGAGACATGAGGGACACTACATACAGACTATAATACAATAGACAAAGAACACATAAATCAGCTAGAGCAATATCCTGCAACTATAAAATCAATTGCATGTCTTTTACTGTGAGTATCATAGTTTGTAATGCTGCTTAGAAGAGACAGATTATTAAATGCGACTTGCACAATAAATATGATTGGATAAGCCTGTATGCGGGTATGTCATGCATGTATGCATGAAAAAACAGAGACCTCTCTGAAATGTAAACTGCATTGCATAGTGAAACTGTGGTCTTTGTGGTGTTTGGAAGGATCTTTACACTTCACCCTGAGGATGGTTGAGTGCACATGCTGTGTGAAGGATGAGTGAGGTTCTTCCTGATGACAGTGGACTTCCTCTTTCTCCACACAATGTAGATGTCTTCAATGGCAGGGAGGTGGGCCCCATAGTAAAAACTGCCCACTGGGTGCATATTACCATACTCTGCAAGACCTTTCTGTTAGAGCTTCCATTCCAGACAACAATGTTATTTGTCAGAGCACTGTTTATGACACATCTGAAGAAGCTGACGAGGAGAGGGGGTCTTCTGGCAAGTCTTTTTACATGGCTCTCTGGAATACTTTATTCTGACTGGTCAATTTCAACATTCGATGGTCAGATATTCTCTGTTGTCAATTGCTCAAACCAGCACTACTGTTTGTCGTATCACAGTGCAGACTCACTCTTTAGGCCTTAGTTAGGGTATAGTTCCAATTTTTGACAGGAATGAAAATGAGGCTGTGAGGGATACAGAAGTACAATGAGTTCAATGGATTGTATTGTTGTTTAATAACACACTTATTATTCAGCTGACTAAACGTCCTTCAGAAAAAAAAATGTGATATATAACCTTTATATAGTGCATAGCATTGAAAGGACTGTAAGTCCCTCACAGCCTCGTTTCCATTTATGTTAAATTCAATATGGCGTCTAACTTGATTAAGGTCTTTTGTTTCAGAAATGAAGATATCTTGGATCTCAGTTATTCATTATAATAAAAACAAGCTCAGAGGACTTCACTTCAGTTTTTTAAAACACGTGACATGTGAGATGCAAGTGCAGTGGTCAAGCACTCCATATATTTGGTTATTAGCCATGAAATAATTCAAGTATATATCACTGCAGTCCTATCCAGTTCCTCTGCTGCTGAGTTGTGTAACCAACCAGGCAGTGATGGAGGGGGGTAGCAGCACACTTTCTTGTCCGCTCTGTAGAACTACAGAACTCCTTTCTTCTACACCCCAACATTTTGAGCTAAGATAGAAAAAGGAGTCTCTAGTGGATGTTCTTGACAATGTAGGTAGAGGTGTTTTTTTAAGAGGAAGAAGAAACTTAAAGAAAATAGTTCACCCAGAAATGAACCTCTCACCATTACTTAGCCTTGAATCTTTTAAAGCCTGTCAGACGTTCTTCGTTCCATGGAACACAAGGTGAGACATTTACAGCAGAATGTCTTTACAATAAAACTAAAAGCTATCAGTGATTTGATGCATCAATCTTTTGTAGCCAGTAATGATCTTCAGAGAATCAGCTTTTGTGTTTTGGGGGACATTGTGTTAATTGCTAACCTTAACTAAGGTCAAAAGCCAAAAGACATAGAAAATGATTAACTCTGCAGGCACTGAAATAATGACAACAGTTTTTAAACATGATGGGATTTGCATTTGCATTGCAATTAAAAATATAAGTTAAGACTGAGTCGAGGTCATCTATAATTTTAGGGATGCAGAAGAAATCAGAGCAGGGTCTGTTTCTTTGCTGTTGTTTGGACATAACAGCAGTTTCCTCTAATGTTCCTTTATAGAGAATGATACTGTAGGCCTGATTGTTTGTTGATAAAGCAACAATAGAATTTGCTGAGGAAAAAGGCAAGGTGCACATTAAATTTCTGTCTTCAAAATTGCATAGCTGTTTTTATCTTTTCTCCTTTTGATTTTCTTTAAGTGGTGGTGGACAGTGGTTGGGGGTTGTACAGTATAGCTCATACATTAGTCTTTGCATTAATAATTTTAAATGATTTTGCACTTGATAAAATTTCTATAGCAGATTATGTGTTCATTTCTAATTCCAGAACTGAAATGTAAATAGTAACATTATGAAATGTTCAAAAATCAGCTCAATTTTAGCATGTTGCTATTTTCAGCATAAAATGAATCTGATAATGTAATAGTGTACAATTCTGACTTTATGTAGATGTATACAATTTCAACATAAAATGGATTTGTTTGTATTTTACTTTAACAAATGCAGTTTTTAGCAAATGTTCTTATCCCATTTTGGTGTGGTATGCATTAATTTAGAATCTCAAGGATTTTGTAGTTAATGGTTATATATACATAATATTTTATTATAAGCAGTGTATATATTCATATGTGTAATTTGATCTACTTTACCTTGTTAAAATGTTGCCTGAAGTTTAAGTTTGATCTCAGGAGGTTATACAGGGTCTGCAGGGTCTGTGTGTCAAGAACTAAGCTTTGAATTAGTGCCTGCTTTATGAAAATGCACTTCTACTGAAAGCTGCAAAGGAATCTTTTTCAATAGCTCTATTTTACAGATGGCTAATCTATAGTGTATTGAGAGATGTACAAAGTAAGCAGTAAGACATCCGTGATAATGCACTGGTTGAAGGTCATTTGGCTTTGGATTTTGTCCACCCACAGTATTCGAGTGGGTATCCTTAGAGAAAAAGAGGAGACGCTTGAGCTGAATGATGGGTGCATTATCCTCAAGATCATGGGCCCATAGTTGGGGGATCAAAGTGCTATTTATTTCTGCAGTTGAATAACGCAACATGGCCCTTGAGTCAATTAGGGGATAAAAGGGAGTGAGCAGAGAACGATAACAGGACATCAGAGCACTCATTACATCAAGAGCCATCTGACCTGGGATATTAAAACACAAAAATGCTGAGAGAGGTGGATATGCCTTATTCTGGGTCTCACTGCTTTTATATTGCCTTTAATTTTTATATTACACATTCAAGGTCATATTTTGAATGTATCCCGGGAGCATTGTATGATAATCATGATATAGTATGCTGAACTTGGGCGCTAAAGCTTTTGAATCGAAATGATTAAAAGCAACACATTAAATGCTGCATTAATGGAGCCGTGCTTGGAAAATCTGCACACAGAAGCATGATGCTAATGTGCACTCCTCTGAAATCTTATGAAATGCAGAAGACTGAAAGATTAAAGAGGTTTTGATCACTATGTTTATTTCTTGAAGAAATGTGCACATTCACCCTAGAGAAAATAATGAATGTCTCAAGGGGAGTTATCATACATTTCTGACTTCCTGCAAACTTTTCTGAATTTATTGAGATTTAGTGAAATGCTTTGGTGAACCGCCCTGCACCCCTTCACTCGGAAGGCAAGCATTTCTCCCACTTCTCATATTTTGATCAATTAAGAACTGCTGGAGAGCTTGACAAGTTTAGTTCACAAATCTGCAAGTTTTGTTATGCTACTCATAAAAACTTTGAAGCTGTCCTAGACTCAGTTGTCACATTAAGCTAAAATATAAAGTGCCCTCCAAAAATGTAGTCTTATCGAAAATATTGAATAAATCTTTCTTGCCATGAATGATTATTTTTGTTTTATTTTATTTTATTTTATTTTATTTTATTTTGCTGAAAAGTGGTGGAAAAAGTGCTGAAAAGACTAATAGATCAGGTTATGCTTGTTTTAGATGTTTTTTTTCAGCAGTTTTTTTTCTTTCTCAAAAGTATATTAAAATAAAATACACAGCATCCTCCAAAAAATGCCTTTAAATTTAAGTTTGAGGCATTTTTAACATAATTCCTTATAACTTCTTACTAAAATGCATTAAAATACTTTTAATTTAGTTTGATTTTAATTAATTTTTTTATTTTGTTTTTAGTTTTTTTTTTTTTTTTTTACTTTAACACGTAAAATGCTGGTTTTAGATTTTTTTTTCTCAGCAGGGTTTTTTATTTATTCTGAATTCATACTTTTTTATTTAATAAAATATGCTAGTCATATTTTGTGTCGTCACTTATCAATACATTAAAAAAATATATGCTGATATCACTCAAAACACTACATTGTCATTTCCAATCTTTTGGAATGCATTGCATATTTCATTTTAAAATATTTTAGGTGATTTAGCATCATCTTGCCTGTGATATTTAAGCCATACTTTTAACATACAAGCAAAACTTTTCCTCTAGAACATGAACAATACTTTTCATCTATGAATATTTTCATTAATGCATTCAGTGATTTGATGTATTCAGTGACTGTTGGTAGCTAAGACAGCAATCAGTGCCAGGCTTGACTATAGAAGATCGTTTAAAAGGGGATCTGTAACAGGTTGGCGGCATCAGACATCTCAGTCATCCCTAGCACCAAACATTTCTTTTCAAATTCTGAAAATAGCTTTGGGGTAATACGGTCCCACCCTGTGGCTCACCCTGCTTCTCATATGGCATGAACAGCAAGGATTAGTTCTAAGGTGCTGGGGAAAGATAAACGGTGGCAGTCATGCAGATGTACTCCCATATAAACGTTGTGCATTTCCCCTTGAGTCTGACCTTCCCTGCATGGCAACTGGCATAGATGATAATGATGTAGGAGGCAATTTTCTTTCTGAGGTCACAGGGGAGAAGAATTTGAGATATTTGAAACTCAAGAAGACCACGGGGGCCGCGTAGGAGATGCTAATGGCTGTTTGTAAGTGTGGGGTGTGTGTGTCCCATATAAATCATCTTACACTGAGCTTTTTGCCTGGTTTAATTATTATCTCATTTTCTTAAAGGAATAGCTCCCAAAAATGTAAATTTGTCTAAAATGTACTCACCCCCGGGCTATCCAAGATGTAGGTGAGTTTGTTTTCATAACCCTTCATAATTAATCACTTAAAAATGGTGAAAGCTAAAATGTTATTTAATGGTTGAGAGTTGCTGATCATCTTTAGTTGCCTTCTGAAGTGAGAAGGTGCTGAGAGACTATTGAGTCACAGATCCAGTGAAGCTTAGGGGCTACAACTGTGACATGAAAATGCCAGGATCCACTGGAAGTAATGTTCTTATGATTGCATTTGCATGCATGCATTTATTTAGCAGATGCTTTTATCCAAAGTGACTTTTAAACAAGGAACATCACAAGCAATTTGTCTTAGTATTCACAGTAAATACAATTAATAAACAAGCCATATTTGTGCAGTGGTGAAATGCCGGAGATAATTTTTTGGACTTCCTTTTGATGTTAAATGGAACATACATTATGTAAACAAAAGTATTGGAACACCTGACCATTACACCAACATAACCTTTAATGACATTGCGTTCTACATACACAAACATTAATATGGAGTTAGTCCCCCTTAACACCTAGCAGCTTCCACTCTTCTTTTTTGAGATTTGTGAGGTCAGGCACTGATGTTGCACAAGAAGGCCTGGCTTGCAATCACCATTCCAGTTCATCCAGAAGGTGTTTGATGGGGTTGAGGTCAGGGCTCTGTGCGGGCCAGTCAAGTTCTTCCACACCAAAATCACCCAACCGTGTCTTTTTGAACCTTGCTTTGTGCACTCCATGGTGCATAGTCATGCTGGAATAGAAAAGGGCCTTCCCCAAACTGTTCCCAAAAAGTTGGAAGCAAAGCATTGTCTAAAATGTCTTGGTATGCTGAAACATTAAGATTACCCTTCAAAGAAAGTATAAGGCTTAGCCCAACCCCTGGAACTTCCCCATACCATTATCTCTCCTCCACCAAACTTTACAGTTGGCACAGTACAGTCAGACAGGTGACGTTCTCCTGGCATCCACCAAACCTGGTGCCAAACAGAGAAGCGTGATTTGTCACTCCACAGAACAGGTTTCCACTGCTCCAGAATCCAGTGGCAGCGTGCTTCACATTACTCCATCTGCCGCTTGGCATTGTACTTGGTGATGTGAGGCTTGCATGCAGCTTCTCGGCCATGGACACCCATTCCATGAAGCTGATTTTAATGTCAGTGGAAGCTTGTAATTCATGGTCTTTCACTTCATTGCTGAGCTGCTGCTGTTCCTAAACATTTCCACTTTCCAGTAATACCATTCACAGTTGACTGAGGAATATCTAGCAGGGATGAAATTTCACAAAACTGACAAAGGTGGCATCATATGGAGCAGTGATGGCCTAATGGTTAGAGAGTTGGACTTGTAACCCGGAGGTTGCGGGTTTGAGTCTCATGTCCGGCAGGAATTGTAGGTGGGGAGAGTGAATAACCAGTGCTCCCTTTCACCCTCGATACCATGACTGAGATGAGACCATTGAGCAAGACACTGAACCCCCAACTGCTCCCCAGGCGCGGCAGCATTGGTTGCCAACTACGAGTGTTCACGGTGTGTGTTAACTACTGTGTGTGTGTACTTATGGGTTGAACGCAGAGCACAGTTTTCAAGTATGGGTCATCATACTTGGCCACATGTCACTTCACTGCCACTTTCATATCACATTACCACTAATAAATTAACTGAGCTCTTCAGAATGAAGAAAGTGTTTGGTTTTATAAACCTGTGGTAATGGGTCTGACTGAAACACTTAAATTCAGTCATTAAGAGTGAGTCCCATTATTTTTCTCCATATTGTTTATGTCGCCTTACTACTTGAAAGGTCTGACCACTGATAGTAATCAATATCTCAAGATTCATAGCACAGTAGCCAGATTAATGCCATGATGGGGATCTTGCTGGGGACTCATTATTTCTCTTAGATTAAATCTTCTCATCTGATGCCATTGTGATAGACTGCATCAGGCATCTTCATTGTACTGTTGCTGTTATAAGTTGATATATCAGCCAAAACCTGATATTGTAGCACAATCCCCAGACCAAATTTAAAGTCTGTCTGACAAAAAACAAATAGCAAACTTGTCTGTGATATTTATTGACTGCAGTCGTGCTGGCTCTAATGTAGTTCCCTGTCTCTTTCTCTTAACATTAAACTTTTGTTCACTGTAGATTTTATAAACTGTATACACTGTGGATACGAGATGTTTTCCTTTAGTTAAGATGATGTTGCAGAGCAAGCATGTATCAAAATTGATCGCTTGGGACAGAGTGTGTTCAGGCAGAATGAACTTGTTTCAAGCAAGGCCATGGTTTCCCACTGCTTTTCACAACAGCCCAGATCTACTGTGATCCATAAAGGATTTAAAGTCTTCTCTCTCTCTCACTTTGTTTAACACTTCAATGGATGGAAGTATTAAAGGATAGTTCACCCAAAAATGGAAATTACCCCATGATTTATTCACCCTCAAGCCATAGGTGTATATAACCAGAGCTTACACTATGCCTATGTCATCCGCTGGAACGCCTCTATCTCATGAACGTGCACTTGACAGTTAGCGGAAGCTGGAGATTACAGTTTATAAAGTTTTAAATATGGATATTGTTCTTACACAAATGCATCAATTCAGTTCAGAAGGCATTTTCTCACACTACTCTGTGGAGTACTTTTATGATGGATTTATTTTTTGCCTCAAAATCTCAACCACTATTCACTGCCATTATAAAGATTGGAAGAGCCAGGACATTTTCTAACTCATTCTCCGCCAAACACAGAATCTTCCAGGTTTTCACGGTTTCACTGTTATACACTTGGGGGTGCTATTACACATCTCCTGAATCCTGAGTCCTGATCAAAAACACAGGCGGGGAAGACGCAGAAAGGCCGATCTCATATACAAGCATATGCATATGAAAAACAATAACGATCAACATCAACAATAAACAGCATATAAGTGAAAAATGCCTAATGCTACAGAGTAAAATGTCTTTCCAGGAAGTGGTAAAGGACTGTGCAAGCTTTGTCGGTGCGAAGCAACGAAGCAACATCTTTGCTTTGATCACTGGACTGAATATGATCCATAAGTAGTATCTCATAAAAATGCAATTTTCTCACCTTTTTTTTTGCCCAAAATGTTGCTTTTTTAAATTTTTTTATTAAACTTACCTACATTCAATTGTTAATAAATACTTGCTAACACTGATTGTATTTGTCTGGAAGAAGAAAGTCATGTACACCTAGGATGGCTTGAGGGTGAGTAAATCATGGGGTAATTTTCAACTTGGGTCAACTATCCCTTTGATATAAGCATACAAAATACAGGATTTTTATATACATTTCAGTATACAAAAGAGTTATTATAGAAAGCTCAGTTATTTATTGATGCTGACCAAGAAAATTCAGAAATGGTGAATTTTACGAAAGCAGAGCATGACCACATTTTACTATATAGAATTCCAGGGCCTCACCTCAGGTGAGTCTGACACTTTACAATGTTCAACATAAAGAAACTTGAAATCTGTTGGAAAAGAAATGAAAAGCTGATTAGCATAACATTCCTGTATGTATTGTTTATTTGCTTTTCCCACTGGCACCACCAACAAACAGTCTCTACTAAATTTCTGTCCATTAATTTGTATCCAAACAATCAGCATCTGCAATTACACGTTGATTGTTTCAGTGACCCTGAAACACTCCATCACGTATAATCTGAATTTCTTGTAGCAACAGACAGATGCACATCCAGAAGGTAGATTGATGCTGTGAAAGAACTGTGCTGAAGGAGCATTAGTGCCACTATTTTCGCTTTCTCTCAATGACAGGATTTCGTCTCTCAAATGAATGCTAAAATGATGATCCAGAGCCACCTGCTGCCATCTCATGTTTGGTTTCCTCAGATTGTAGGCAGTGGTGACAAACAAAACAGCTTGAGTAGAGTGATACATCTGGCTCTCTTTGTACCTGGAGACATATTGGCCTTCCCAGTCCAACGTAAATACAAATACCACATTATATTTTATCTCAACCTGCGGCCTAGTGTGGTAAACTGATTTCCGGTTCACAGCTGGATGACATGTATGAAAGCCTTCTAAAAAAATCTGGTTTACATTCTGGCTCAGTCCACTGGATACACTACATCCCCAGTTAATGCAAAGCATATGATAATGATTTCTCAGCGCCAGATATTCGATTATACATTCAGAAATGATTCCATAATTTAAGCCTAATGCGTGACTAATAGCATCCCCTCCATCTCTATCAGCAAGTCTCTTGTTTTTAATAGCCTTCTATTGTGCAAATTTCAAAAGTTTGTTACAAGTTTAGAAGATGAAAAAAAAAAAAAAAACTAAAGATGGAATTCATGCTGTCGTTCAGCCAAAAGAAGTTTTAATTGGTGCCCTGGGGAGTGGCGCTCTTTACATTTGCAAATTTCTGCCTTTGTACCAGAGACGAAGATTTGAACGCCCATTGGGGACGATGAACAGTTATGTTGACAAAAAGTTAAAAGGGCTTAGCTGGAATATACAGACGTGTTTGTTTGCAAGTTCATTACGAGGCTGAAAATTTCCTCTGAAGGTTAAAAGATAAGGTGTTGTTGCCTTTAAACTTTTTTTCTTTTTAACTCTACATGTAAACTCTGCTTGCATTAGTCGCATTTGGCTCTTCTAAAGTGAGCGCCACTGTGACCTGGTACATTTTTCGATAATATTGAGCTGTTGTCTGTGAACAGGACAAAGGACCAGGATGTACATTTCAAATTGTAAAGAAATGTACATCAAGGAAAGTACGTGAAGTGCATTGGGCTGAAATAACAATGGCTTAGGGAGGCAAGATTGACAGGCAGCCATCACACATGAGTAATTACCTGCCACTTCACATTTCGCTTCACAGTCAAATCTTTGAAAGGTCATCGGTGCTGTTTGTAGATGTACATAAACGGAAGTAGAGGTTCATGCTTAGGGAAGCATATGGAACTCTTGCTCCAGTGTAAACATAAAAACCTGAAAAAACAAAACAAAAAAACATTTGCATTTTAATAGAGCTTGTCAGCAGCACTTGTGAATAACCATCTGATCATGGGGGTTGTTCCACTCTTTTAGTTTTCTTTCCATGCTTCCTTCCAGATGCATCATCACACACATTTTGTTATTAATGTCCCGACTTTTTGTGTAAAATGATTTATATTTCTTTAGTTGCCTTATCTCGCCTAACAAACAAAAACACTTAATAGTTCATCCTGAAAGGCCAAGATAAACAGTGTAGTGATTCAGTTTTTGTTTAGTGTCCAAGAAAAAAGAGAAATATTAAATTCTAGTTCATGTTCCTATAACACATATAAAACAACCATAATTGACCACAAACCATAAACACAGATACATTAATTATGAATGTGTTTTTATCATCTATTTGAACTCAGAACAGTGTAAAAATGTTATTTAAAGGGTGAGTTCTCCCAAAAATGAAAATTATGTCATTAATTATTCACCCTCATGTTGTTTCAAAGCCATAAGACCTTTGGTCATCTTCAGAACACAAATTAAGAGACGTAGAACCCGGATGCACTGTGGCGTGTTTGCAAGCAGAGGAATTCATACGCATGTGTCGTGGTACTCTTGTGAACATGCATCGAAGACTGACACAGAAGAGATTAATGAATAAAGCTATTATTTTTGTTTTCTTTGTGCGCAAAAAATATTCTTGTAGCTTCACAAAATTAAGGGTGAACAACTGATGTCACATGGACTATTTTAACGATGTCCTTACTATATTTAAGCATTGAACTTGATAGTTGCGTTGCTGTCTCTGCAGGATCAGAAAGCTCTCGGGTTTCATCAAAAATATCTTAATTTGTGTTTAAAGGATGAATGAAGGTCTTACGGGTTTGGAACAACATGAGGGTGAGTAATTAATGACAGAATTTTCATATTTGGGTAAACTATCACTTTAAATATGTATATTACCAATTTTAACCTAATTTAGTAATATACAAAAATTGTTTAAAATTACATGTATAGTCATTTATGTATTCATTTATTTATTAAGAAAAAACATACATAAAGAAAAACTTCAGAAAAAACTCAATTTGTTAAGTTAATACATTACTCTTCATGAAATGAAGCTAAAACAATTAAACATAAATGGATGCAAAAGTATTCATAAACTAACATTAAACTACTTTTTTTAATTAATCCTGTAAATGATGCATTAGCTATATGTGTGTGTGTGTAGTAAAAAAGTTTGTTCATTTAAAAATATACTATATAATACATTGCACGACTTTTGCTCTGATTTCCCCCTGATTTACAGTCTGTAGAAGTCGACGCTATTGTGGAAAGTCAGAGCCAGTGTGCAGATTTGATTTGACAGATTTGATAGAAAATCGTGTAGTATATATTGGTCACAGAATCCAATTTTTTTAGCTTCAGACTTTGATTCCATCCAGTCGTAGGATATCAAACATGTTTAATACCTTCAGCCGATTTTAGTACACATATTGTTTTAATTTGTCTCATGCATCTCCCAGCAACAAGGTACAAGTTTCTGTGTGAATTTGTTGTGATCGGAATGACTTTAAAGTCTGGTAGCGTATGATCCTCAGTCGTTTGTGAATGTTTACAAAGTCAGTAAATGTATGATTTCTAGCGTTTTAAAATCTGTTCAAATTTAAAGTCGTTTTTGTATACCTGCCTTAAGTATATTATATATATTTTGTAGAAATATGTAGAATTTTAACCTAGTGATTTACAGAGTGGAAGAGAAGATAAAATTCGAAGCAATTTTCTTTACTACATCAATTTTGCCACATATTTATTAAAGATACAAATAAATTAGATTTTTAGTAATTTTGTTTATGCGGTCACATACTTCTGCCTCCATCCTTCCCCATGCTGCTGAAAAAAACAACAGGTGGTGTTTTCTTGCGCTTCTAACCTTTTCTTTCAGTCAAGCTTAGTCCTGCACCCCAAATACCTCTCCCCTGCCCCCCCTCCCCCTCCTGTGGGTTTCTCCATGCTGTGTTTAATAATGGATACTGCTCTGGGATGGCTCTGCACACAGATCGGGCACCACATAGACTGTGGAAGTGGAATATAGTTCTGATGAAAGATTCATGGCCGAGAGCGGGTCAGCTTGTGCTTAACTAAGCCTACGCTATCTTACGGCCCTGCCGGAGCTGTGTGTTTGGTACAAATGTGGATAACTAATATCATTTACAACCTGAAGTATCCCTGCACTTCCATCTTGATGTTAACTCAATGCGATGTTATTCATGGCCGCACAAGTTTTGAGGCTCGATGAGAGAGGTTTTCTTTTGTTGAAATTTAGCAGTGGAAAACTGCTAAAAATGCTAATATAATGTATGTGGGGTTATTGGTCTGACCTTGTTTACAATGTAGAGATTTATGGTGATTCCTTTATGTTAATGAATCATTGTTTATACTGTGCTGCCTACAGAAATGTCCATCATTTTTGCTCTGCATATTTTCATGGATAGACTGGAGTGAAATATGTTGAATGGCTTTGGCTGATGGGGTCCACAGTACTGTAACAGGCATGAGCACATAATGTCTTGAGGCTAAAAATGATGATGTATCAGCTAATATAATTCTTGGCAAGGCTTTCGCATGATGGCAGCACATGGATTTATTTTTTTTCACAAGGAAAATGTCACCCAGTTCTCACAGAAAGTTTGTATGACTGACTGTATTAATAGTTTCAAGGCTTTTACGGTTATATTTTTCCCTAGCAGAACAGGTCTAAAATTAACAGAATAAATGGTAAAAACGTAATCTGAAAAAAACTAATTTGATTTATTACATTAGCTAAATAGTTAACTAATTAATTAAATAAATTATTCTTCAATTATATTAGTTTTGTTGACAATTCTGTAAAAGTCAAATAAATCAGCTATTTTGGTATTTTTGTCTTAATTGAATCTTCCTCTCATGTGAGCACAAATAATTTTCTTTATATTTACTTGCACACTATTATATAAAAATTTCAAAAACAAACACATAAACACATTCATTAACACTTCACAAAAAGATTTAAATATTTTATTTTGATAGTTATTATATTGGGTATCATGAAATTGCAATGAACATTTTTTGAATCTTTTTTTAATGCATTTATAGGTTATTTTCTAACTGTACTAATATATTTTAACATATTATGTTGTATACATTAACATGAATGAAAAATGTATAAATATACATATTTTAAGTAAATCAACAATAACCTAGATTAATCCTGTAAAAACAACTGTAATAATGTTAATGTTAAAATAAATATAGAAATATCCTCAAATTTCATTATGATAAAAAAAAACAATGTTTCTTATTTCCTCAATATCTGAATTACATTTTTTGTTTCGTTTATAAACTTCCTTTGTTATAGCAATGCAAAAAGCAAATGTCTTATGCTTATGATTTGTTTTGTGGCCATACTTGCATGTGTCTGTTCTCAGCTGCCTAAATCTTGAGTCATAAACACATCTGCATAATTCCTCTGTGCATCTGTCAGCTTCGATTTACACTGGATTCTGTTCCTTTAGCCTGTGGCCATGTACCAATTCCATTAGTCACAATGTTTAAATCTTTTTTTTTTTCTTTTCTTTGTCCCTTATTGGATTGCAATGGGTGAAATATCACAGAAGTTTGAGACGTTGCTCTTTCTTAGTATTATTTCTGCATCAAGAGTCCTGGACTTTAATGGACATCATTCTAGTATGTCAACCGTGTCAGAAATAAATCTCATGAACACATCTTCTTGTCTGCTGGGTTTATCTTAGCTAAAAAGAGCTGTCAGACCATGATCATTTACAAACCACCTGAACCTCCAGATAAAAATAGCCTTTAAAGTTGTACTTTTTTCTTTTAAATTAGAATGCATTAATGTCACAATGTTAAGAAACCTATTAGGTAAATTACATTTTGTGTAACCTAGGCAACAAGATCTGTGAAATTTAAATGTGATTATAATAGCATCCCCTGAGAGCTTTACCTACTTATACCTGGAAAAGCTTATAGATTTTGTTACAAAACTGTATTAATTTATCCTGTACATTTGCACAAAGCCCAGCTGCAGAAGGTGATCAAGAGCAATAGTACTGGTAATCGACAAACCAGTGGTGATTTGCAGGGTTCAGAGGTTGAACGTCTTTAAGTCCTCCAGCAAAGAACTCTCACATATTACATCATAATTTGTCACTGGAGTACATGAACTCAAACATTTCCTCGAAATAAATAAAAAATACAGTACATCCACATACTGTATGAAAACTGTAGCTGTACATGAGGTACAGAATAGAATCAAAGCAAAATAACAAAGTTACATTTTTATTTTTTAAATATAAAAAATATTTAAAAAATAAAATAAATTAACAAATTATGAAATGTAATTTTTTTGGGGGATGAGACATGACAGCCAGTGTCCTTGTGCTGGCTTTTTGCTTTATTTACTTTTTGTTTGCTTATTATTAATAATATTATCTTTTTTTGGTTGTGTACCTGCGTATGTAAACAGGGGATGGCTGTCATACTTTTTGCTTTTAAATCTGTAACTTTTTTGCTTTCCAGTACAAGCTAATGGGGAAAGTCATGTTACAATCCTCATCGTCTACTCAAACATATTTATTTGAAGGTGAAAATTTGAATTAAAAAAAATTTACATTTTAAATGTTATATTTGAAATTAAACAAGTGAATCTGCTGATTCAAATATTATACTTTAATTTAAAAAAACATTCTTTAAAACAAGAGACACTTACATTGAGATTAAGAAGTCATGTGATCAAATCCCAGCTGAAAATACAAGCAAGTACATACGCATACGCATATGTAGTAAGGGCAGCTCTAACTAAGTCAGGGGAAGTCATTGCCGGTTTCCTGCAGAAGAAAAGGATTTTCCTTTACAGAAAGCTGTCTTATGTTTTTTTGTTTAGTGTTTTTTTAATGAGAATGCTACATTTGAAGGCTTTCGTGAAGTTTCTGTAATATAATGAGTACTTTATTTGCATCCACTGTGTATAGATACAAACCTCAAAATGACAGAAAAATGCTATGGAAATCATTCAGCCTTTCGTAATGAGCTGCCAAGAGAAACGTTCATATTTGACAAACTTATTCATGTGTTCGGCCCAGCTCTATCCTCCCTCGCCATCAATGAGTCCGTTTGATGGTGAGGTTGAATGTGCTGCTCAGGGCAGCTTTAATAAAGGCCGTGTGCTTGACAGAAGTGTTCCATAGGGTGAGAAATGGGGCCGAACATTGAGACTTACCTCTGCTCTGTTTTTGGGCCTTGCCAGCTCGCCACTGACTTGTGCTGACGGGCTGTTTGTCAAAATGTCTAAATATTTAGCGCACTGTGGAAAATATGAGCCCTTGAAATGAAAGCAGCGTCAGCCTTGTGCTCTCTCACTATATTTTGCTTTTACCTGATTTGAACCTAGTGCTGTACAACCCCAAAATTGTGACCTTGTGTGCTTAAAATAAAACAAATGACATCTGGTGCATGATTGAATACCTGTCAGAGATTAATAGTGTTTTTTGCACCTGTAAGATCTAACTTCTTTTTCCTCTCATCTTATATTGTGTCTTAATTAGATGCATTACAATAAAGCAACCATCAATTAAAACTAGTTTAATTTTTCATGGCATTATCTGTACAAACTTGCTGTATGTTTATGTGCATTATTGTTTCAAAGGTTTTTTACAATTTGAAAAGAAGTCTCCCAAGCTCAACAAAGCTGCATTTATTTACAATGAAATACATTAATACAGTAATATTGTGAAATAATATTACAATTCATATTGTTCTGTATTTTATTGTTTTATCAAATTTAATTGATTCCTTTGATGGCAAAGCTGAATTTTTCTTCAGTGTCATAGTATATATGTAACAATATGAATGTCTTTACTGACATTTTTGATTAATTGAATATTTAATGCATCCTTGCTGAATTTAAGTGTTATTATTATTTTTAGTATTAGTCTTAGTTTCTTAAAAAACTGTTTTTGGCGTCCTGGTCCAACCACATCTGACGTCTCTCAGATTTAAAAGAATCAAAGTACAGAAAGACTGCAGAAAAAGTAAAAACTTTGACAAAATGGAAAGGTTTTGTGAACTTTTGAGCACATTTTTTTTCTTCAGCATATTCTTTACAAAAAGACTGATTAAAGTTGAAGGTCAGAACAATCAGTTACAGGCAAAAACAAGTATTATTACAGAGTTCAATCTGTTCTTTTTTAAAAACCATAGATAACAATAGTTTTCTTGTGTTTTAAATGCACTTATTAAGCTAATTCTTTTTCAGCTGCTAGTAAATGAGAGAGAGAGAGAGAATTTTTTTTAAGTAGTTAAATGATTTAGATGAGTGTGTTTTTGTGCTTGATTAGAAATAGGCAAGAAACAAAAATAAATAATCTTGCAGAAATCATAAACATTGTTTGCTTTTGTCCTGGTTTGCCTTCTATCATTCATTTTTATCTCTAAAACCATGTAGGCAATGTATTTAACACTGATGTTATTTGATTCTCAACAAATCAGAGATCTACAATCAATCTTTTTTGTCAAGGTGTTATTGCAGCCTTATCTAAGGTCAATATGTGGAATTATGTATGGTAACATTAAAAAAAGTTACATGGTTTAATATAGCAATGTAGATGTAATAAAAAAAATCATGCGTGGGGCACTGTTTGCTTATACCTGTCAAGTCTGGACACCTTTTGACAATATTAACTTCCTCAGATGTTCATGTGAATCCTTTAAAAGAGGAATCAGTTTAGTTTTATAAAATATGTTAATTTAGTGTGAATTCATCTTCCCTTAAGTGTCAGTGTTGCTGTAGCTGTGCCACTGTGTTGCCACGCTAGACAAAAGTGTGAGGGAAAGCACAGCCTCCCTCAGAGACAAGCAAATGGAGCTTGAAATGAGAAGTGCGTTGTGCCGCATTAGCATGGCCCTCCGTATTACCCAGCACATGTTGCTTTGCCACCGTAACACGATTTACCAAACTACAGGGATCTCCTGCAAGTTCTTTGCCTCTGATGAGAACCCTCTCCATTAGCATTCTCTTTGTACCTTTGCCCCTCAATTCAGATTGAACACATTACCATCCTACACATTTGGATTCCTGTCATATGAAGCAAACAACCTGCCCCTGAGAATTTTATTAGGGTGATTGCCAAGCAAATTCTGGTTTGCTGTTGATTTTCCTCATACAGTGGGCCTTACTCAGCTACTTTCGTCAGATAGCATAAATATTTCAAGTGTAGCAAAAATAGCTGTGTTTTAAGTGCAGCCGTTCGTGGGTCTCGTAGGGATTTACTAAACATACTAATGTAACTATTTTTTGTATAGAGCAGCACAAAATAGTATATTAAGTGCACAGAACTAAAGTAAGTATTTCATTTCCTTTTTATGCACATAGACCACATAGATGGCCAGCATTTAGTGATTTCACTTTTATTTGCTCATTAATTCAAATGTAACATATCTTGAAGGTTTACTTTCACATATTTTCTGATGTTTTCTAATATGTATTAGCAACATCACACACAGGTTCATACAGCCATACTGATATCCAAAACAAAAGCATGATTGAGAATGAGATATTGCTTTTATATAGCAGTTGAATGAACAAAAAAGTAATTTAGTGAATAATTTAGCCCTCATTTTAAATTCAGTTTTCAGCTACTTTTTCTATTTTTGCTTTGCCAGTGAAAATAGTTCCAAATGAATGCACAGTAGAATGAACCATTGAACATCGCCAAACAACACATTAGTGGTTATCCTGAATGAATCATAGAGTTTTAATGCATCGATTTAATGAATGGTTCAATGACTTGCTCAAAGACATTCACTGTTTTTTTTCTTTTCATTTCTGAGTGAATCAGTGGTGATTCACTGACTCATTCAGGAACTAAACAAGCAGCTGTAATTATGAGTGACATTAAGTCTTCTTATTTTGAAAAATGTATAAAAAAAGCAAGCTATAATTATAACAAGAAAACAAATATCTGCCAATGGGGTAGGAAAAATAAACTTGTTTGAATTAAGATTATTTTCTTGTTTAAACCTATTTTGCTTTTCAAATAAATGTATCTTGATCTGAGAATGTTTAGATAGTTGTATTAGAAAAATGAGTCATTCCTTTTTTGAATGATTAAATCAATGAATGAATGATTCATTGACTCGTTCATAAAGTCAATTCACTTGTCGCCACCTACTGGTGTACTGATGTAACTTTTCAACAAATAAGTCTGAAAAATCGCTATTACTAATAAAGAGACTGGCTGTCCTTGTAAAACGTGCAAACAAAGACAACCCATAAGATACAAACATCACATTTGCAGACTAAAACTACTGTATAAACTAACATATTAATATACATTTCTATCCGGTCAATCTCTTTTCTATTCTGTCTTTTTGTATCATTTCTGACTTTCATGGTGTGATGAGAAAGCAGCCTCTTGATGTAGGGCTTTGAGGAACAAGAAGCGCCTGCAAAAAATCTTAACTTACTAAAAGAAAATGTGAAAGTGACACTATGAAAGCGAAGCTGCCTGCTTTTGTAGGCTATGTGTGGCAACACTCGCAGATAAAACTCAAAAGGGAGTGTCTCTGTTACAAAAGCACAATCATGGCGTGATGATGGTTGATGGGTAATCCCCAGTCATTTCTTGGCCTTGTTTCCTTCCTCTTCGGGTGGTTCCTTGGTTGTTTGAAGTGCTCCAAAGCAATGAATTCATAAGGCATTATAATGAATGCATAATTCATTATTAAAAAAACCTTATAACATGCTATATAATCTTATGAATGTTCATAAAAACAGTTTTAATGTTTTATTATATTTACTTATTTGTGGTTATAGCTTTTAAGAGTATGATGATTTATAACACACAATGAACATGTTGCATCCACTTAAGTTACAATGGATTATATTTCTTATAGTTATGATGTATTATAGGTCTAATTTCTTGCCATTTTTCTCATGCTACTTAACTTAAAGCAATCAATGACCTATACAAGTATAGTAATAATAATAATAAAAATATATTATTATATATTAGGGGGCCATCAAAATAAAATGTAACCTAACATTTAAACATTGCATTTTTTTCCCCAGTTGAAATTATTAACTAGCTCACATCAAAATTAATATTAGTCTTACAGTGAACACTCAAATAACACTCCACACCTGTGATACTGTGCAGATCCTAATTAAACAATGTAATGATATGGTGTTCATAGTGTGTCATGAATAATCATAATCTTAAAAGTTATAACCACAAATGCGTAAGTATTACATTGTATTATAATTGTTGTTATGATTATTTATAAGATGATTTAACGTATTATAAGGTTTTTTATGATGCATTATTCATTCATTATAATGCCTTAAGAATACCCTTATAATGTATTATAAATATGGGCTTCATAGAAAGTGTTACCAAAAACTTTAGCTCAACTCACTATAGACCTATAAAAATAACAATAGTGTAGTATGAACTAATGTTGCCATCTGCTGTACTTTTTGGGGGGTACATGGCAACTTTTCCAGCATGTTGTGTGGGCCTGAGTGTACATGCAAATTAATCATTGATCTTTTTTGATTAATTATTAAGTCTGTGAACAACTCTGTTCCTTTTAACTTATGTGTAGCATCAGTTTGGTACAGTATTACTAAAATATGCTTAGCTTCAGTGGTGGGCCGTCGGGGCCAGCATGGCCTTCTCTGCTTGCCCTATAAAAAATAAAATTGTTTAAAAAAATGTTCCATGACAGCACACCCTCTGGGTCCAGCGACGTGCCCAGTGCTTCCCCCAGCTAGGGTTGCCAGGTTTTCTCAAACCCTCCCAATCGCGTTATGAGGTGTCCCCCATTAAAAATCGCATTCCAGGAGTTAAATACACGTTTTTGGCACCTATGAGTGGCTAACAGCTAGCACCGAGCACAAGAAGTTATTTGGCCATGTTTATTTTATTTTTTTTAATACGAGTAAAGGGACATGGAATGGACAGACGCATGGACTTTATTTACAAGTGACAGATGAGTGCTTTATTATTTGACGAATAAACCATCCACATTGTTATGGAGGTGTACGTGTTGTTTGAAAATACTATGGCGTGGTGTGTGGATGTCCAGCATTTGTACAATTTTGCTGCTGTGGCCACGTCGTCATTTTAGAGTGACGTGAATGTTCATAGTGAATCGTGTATTAGGGGATTACTTTTACTGATCCATGTAGGGAAATTTACTCTGAATTTAATCCACCCCCATCTAGTCTACTGTTGAAATTGTTGATCAGCTGTCATGGTCGTTGAGAGCCTGTGTGCGGCATAATATGCGGATTATATGCATATGGCTGCGTTGGCTGTTACAGAGATGTGTATAGATGTGTAAGGGTATGTAGTGTACAGTTGCTTACTGAAGGCCCTGACTGAAACCCCACGGTACCCTACTGCTAAGCTTATTTTATGCAGCACATGAACCATACATATTAATTTCAGCTGAGGTTTTATGAAAAGTGACCATTAAGGTGAATTATCACCTCATTGATTCTAGTGTGTTATCAGTTTGTTGTATGACAAATATATATATATATATATATATATATTAAAAATATATATTTCTCTTGTAAGTCTTTAAAACTTTTAGTAGCTGTTTCCATGTTCATACACATTTTGGCATAAACAAAAATGCAAAAAAATAAATAAATAAAAAAACTAAATAAATAACTAGATGTGCATCATAAAGTCGTATGAATTTGCCTCAAGATGTGTTTTGACTGAATAATTACAGAGTGTTTGTTTTTGCATGGCTGATTTAACACATTTACATTTGATGTAAATGTAGTAAATTATATAATTTACTTCACCTGATTTTTTCTCTGGAATATATGTGAAGGAATCACTGCTTTATTCAAAAACGTTTTGTGATTCTTTATTATTATTATTATTATTATTATTATTATTATTATTATTATTATTATTATTATTATTAATTGAATAAATTAAATACGCAATTTGGATAAAAACAGGTTGTAGGGGAAATTCTTACATTAAAGAAAAAAAAAACCCTGATGTCCTTGTAAATCACATAATCAAATGTAAATCACATCCTCATTCATCTGAATGATCTATAGTTTTTAACAGGCACTGATATGCTGCGCTGCATCTCAATAGTTTAACTACTTTTAAATTGACACCTTAAAACCTAGAGCTATGGCTTGTTTTCAACTAATGCAGACAATGGAAAGAACACGTCCTGTGTGAACTACCCATTAACCTGTCTGTGGATTGGGATTGCAGCACCCACAGCTGAAATTTATCCAGTATAGGTGGCTGTAACTACAGTCGAGGTGACCTTGTCTTTGCTCTGTAATTAAATTAAAAGGTAAGAATTGAAAAATGTCTCAGTGGAGTAAGTGCCCTAAATGGCTTGATTGTTGAAGTGGGCACACACAGTATGAGGTTAATTAGACACCCCTCAAACATATTTTAGAAAGCACAGGGAGGAATTCCCATACATTCAATATCCTCATCTCTGTGATCTTTTTCATTATAATTATAAGCAACCTGCACACTTCCTTCCTTCCTTCGTTCATTTGATGTTTACTTTACAGTTTAGAGGTGCATGATTTCCTTGAGATACACTGCGAGATATAAAGTCATAGTTAAGAAAAATAAAGTTGTTATTGTGATAAAGAGTAACAGCTGTGAGATATAAAGCTGTGGTTTTGATATATAAAGTTGCAAATGTGAGAAAGTCATAATTAAGATTAGTCAATTAATTCATATCATAATTATGATAAGTAAATGAGCAGTTGTGAGTTGCAATTATATAAGGAAAAGTAATTTTGTGAGATATAAAACCGCAATTAAGAGAAATATAGTTATTATGGCATATGAAATAATAACTGACATTATTATTAATAGAGCCATCATTTTTTAGCAGTTCTCTCATGCCTTCAAAGAAATCTTTCAACTGCAAAACATGCATTACAATGGTCCAGTTTCTTCTGTAAGCATTGTATCTTTTACTTTAATATTATACTAATTTGATTAGCATTAAATAACAGTTTCATCCTGATGTCTTTGTGAACATCTGCTTTACTCTGTGATATGGATGAAGATGCAGTACATACAGTATTGCTTGGCAGCTAAGTTCACCTCTCCGTCTCTGAGATATTTCTAAATTCCTCCTCATGTATTAATCAGACTGTACAGCACACAAGCATCTCTAGTTCTGTTTGAAAAGACCGTTTTAACCTTGTTTCTGTTTATTTAAGACTTTTCTATGCTTCCCCTGTTGCTTCTTTGATATTCAGACCAAGGATAGTGGAAACACCTCTGCTACCTTTTCCCAGCTGTGCAATGTGAATAATGCAAATGTGAAAGATTACAGCCAAAAGAAAAATAGATAAAAAAAAAAAAAAAAAAAAAAAACAATCTGAGAAGGGAATAAATGGTTGAAGGGAAGAAAAACTTTGTCAACTCACTATTCAAGTCAAGCCACCTTTATTTATAAGCAACCTGCACACTTCCTTCCTTCCTTCGTTCATTTGATGTTGACTTAACAGTTTAGAGGTGCATGATTTCCTTGAGATACACTGCGAGATATAAAGTCATAGTTAAGATAGATATAAAGTTAAGAGATATAAAGCTGTAGTTTTGATATATAAAGCTGCAAATTGTGAGAAAGCCATAATTAAGATTATTTAATTAATATCATAATTATGATAAGTAAATGAGCAGTTGTGAGTTGTAATTATATAAGGAAAAAGTTGTGTTGTGAGATATAAAGCCACAATTAAGAGATATAAAGTTATCATGGCATATGAAATAATAGCTGCCATTATTATTGATAAAGCCGTAATTTTTTAGCAGTTGCAGTTGTGAGATATGAAGTGATAATTCTGAGAAATTAATTTATTTAAAGCTGCAACGTTGAGGAAAAATCATGCTGTGAGATATAAAGCCACAATTGTGAGATATAACATCTGTGAGATATAACGTTGTAATATAAAGTCAAAACTGTGAGATATAAAGTTGAAAAATACATTTGTAATAGATATAGTCACAATTATAAAGAAAAAAGTCACATTGTGAGATATAAAGCCAAAATCTGATGTATAAAGTCACAATTTTGTAAAAAGATTAATAATAATTATGAGAAGTATTTTCCATGAATATACAAGATTTATTAGTCACTATAGGTAAATAACTAATAACAAAATGCAGTCAATTAATAATACATTAAAATAATAAGTACCAGTTTGCAATATCAAGCAGCATAACAGACTCTTTTTGTACAGGTAAAATAACTAGAAGTGAATGACACTGGAAGACTCACACATTCAAGTTACAAATGGCTGCGTCCACTCTTACATTAAAAACAATGTAGATGAAATTGCAATGAAAGAAAAAAGTCATGCTGTGAAATCAAAAGCCACAATTGTGAGATTAAAAGTCACATCTCCCATCCACCCTGTCTAAAACAAAACAAAAAAAGTCTTGCTTGGTACCTCCTGCTCAGTGTTGTCAAAGCTCCTCGCTGTTTTATGCAGATATTACCATACCTTTGATCACACCACCGCTACCTCCTCTTGAATGTAGATGTTTTTTTCCAATATCCTAGCCCTAGTCAGCAGTTAACAATGTTCATTTAACAATTACTTTAGATGGAATTAGAAATAAGAGTGGCTTTGATATGCTAATGCTGGGTACACCGGGCCCTCTGCTCTTTGATTCTCTTGATGAATGAATGAGGATTGTAGCGCTCACAGAGGGGAGGAACTCCATGCAGAAGTAAGCAGCGTTCAGTCGCAACAAACAGATATCTTCTTCCCTGAAGGCCATGAAAGAGTTCCTCCATCTCTTCCTCGTGCCTGCCCTCCTCTGCCCCTTGAGGTGTCGAGATTGTCTATTCATATTTCTTTCCTTTCTTCCAATTCCCATCCAGCAGCTTCTCCGGGTATGTAGAGTAATTATTTACCATTCATTAATTTCAAAGGAAATTATTTCTGCCATCATCTCAATATTGTCACTGTCGGCGAGGCGGTTGTAGCAGGCCGAAGCAGAGATGCTGTAATTATGGATCCTCCCTGCGGTAGTGCTGAAGAGCAAGACTGATGGAGGATCATTACTCACAGCGCTGCTGGGGAGCCTGGATCACATCCGGTGAGAGATGGGCTTCAAATACCTGTGAGGGGCTTAATATTGAGTGGGAGCGCTGTGTAAATACAGAAAGGTGACAGTAAATCAAATCTCAGCTCTGTATGCCATGTAGATCAGGTTAGCACCCTTTGTGATATTCGATTTTGCAGCAAACTGCATTACATGATTCTCCTTTCCTTGAGTTTTAATTACTGTATGTTCATTAATTAGGCTCATTTGACACCTCAATTATGCTTTTTAATCCACTGACCTAAATCTGAGGCTAAACACATTTTGCTGTCATTGAAAACAATAGCCCTGCTGATCTTTGAGTAATTATAAGGACAGTGCTAATTAATCTCTCATGGTCAGTCGATCCTGTAATGACCGAGAGACCTATATCCTTTTGACAAGTCATTCATTATAATTCACATTTGGCGTAAAAGTAATTCATGGAGAGTTTAGTGAAAGTATGTGTATTGTCGTTATTAAAGGAAAAATGCCTCATAACAAATGCTGCATATCTGGATCAGGGATTGCCAGATGCACAGTATATGGAAACTGCTGCTGCAGTTCTGAATAATAAAGTGAAATATTAAGATGCAAATTATGAGACATTAGGTTGCAGTTGTGGGATATTAGTTTACCCAGAAAAATGTTGACATTATTTACTCACTCATGTCATTTTGGAAAACAAAAGAAGGCATTTCGACAAATGTTGCTAACCACACAGGTGTGGTTACAATTGTATGGATAAAAAGCCCTGACATTTCTTAAAATGTCTTCTTTTATGTTCCATATAGAAGAAAGAAAGTAAACAATCTAAGTTTCAGTCTAAGTAATCAGTCTAACAAAATTATTTTTTATCCCTTTAAGGCTTATTTTATGGTCTTTTTTAAGGTTACTTTTGTTACTTTTTAGGTTCATGTCTATGTATTTCCAGTTAGTAGTTTTAGTGCATCAGATGATTTCAGTTAATTGCCATGGCAACATTTCTCATTTTAATTTAGTTTAGGATTTAATGTTTAAATTTTATTTTATTTCAGTTTAATTTCCATGAACAACAATATTTTTCAAAAGTTGAAAAGTCTGACTTACAAGTTATGCTTATGAGGAAAAACAATGTCAAAATTTAGGCAGAAACAGGCTTTTACAATGCAAAACTGAATGTCAAAAATGTTGTTGTGTGGTTAACAGGCCAAAGGCTTGACCATTCGTAACAGGAAAATAAAAATGGTTTGTGGATGCCTACTGGCTATATAATGTACTAAAATCACACATCTTATAAATAACCTTAGTGTTACCCTGTGGTGGCTGTGTGGGAGTCTGTACGGAGGAGTGACATATTATAAGTTTCTTATAGTGTGGGAGATTCAGAGATAACAATAAAGACAGTAAATCTTGCAGAAGGCTTCAGCTTGTCAATAATTAAGTAGAGCTTTGTGCTCTCTGACTTCTCCTAGTTGTATCCCATAGCATCACAATCACTTATGAAAAGATGTTTTCATTTTGACAGTAGCCTTTGAATTATTTGCCGCTATGCATACAATGTTATCTTGAAATGTTCATCCTGAACACTGCATATGACTTAAGTCAGCCGTTTCTGTTAAAGGGGTCATATGATGTGATTTCAAGTTTTCCTTTCTATTTGGAGTGTTACAAACTCTTGGTGCATTAGGAAGATCTGTAAAGTTGCAAAGACTAAAGTCTCAAATCCAAAGAGATATTCTTTATAAAAGTTAAGACTGGTCCACGCCTTCCTAAAATGCCTAATTTAAACACGCCCCCACATGTCTATGGCATGATATGGAAGATTTTCATAATGCCACCCAAATGTTCACACAAAGAAAGAAGGCCTGTGATTCTCGCTGTTGCTGCCGGTGCCATGTTGTGGAGACGCTGTTTCGTTGTGAAAGCGAAAATACTTAGTTTGGTCTTTCAAAAGAGGACACAACTAGAAATCAGTGGTTAAGTTGTATTTACAACACTGTTCCAGAACAGTTCAACCCAAATATTTAGTGTGCAGCACATTTTATGAACGACTGTTTCCTGATTCTGGGAGAGAAGACAAAAGAGGCGACTATTATTACTCACAGTCTGTAAGTACGTTTACATATGTAAAAGATTTGCCACTGATGATTCAAACATGAGTTTTGAGCAGTGTAGAGCAGTGGTTCTCAATTCCAGTCCTCGCACCCCCTGCTCCGCATATTTTGTATGTTTCTCTTATCGCTTCAGACGTTTGGTCTATTCGAACGTAAGTGCCCTGCAAAGTGGACATCACGCGAGGACTGGAATAGAGAACCGCTGGTGTAAAGTAGCACTTGTTTTTTGTCGTTTCTCCGAACACAAATGCAGACATGGTTTTATGCTTACACAGCGCGATGCAACACAACGCGTAAAAACACAGTATAAGTCATTATTATCCATAATTATGTCCCCACTGGATGCAACAAATGGCTTGTTTGTAATGGGCTTTATTGTTTTTGTCTTGTAACGCCGGTGTTCTGACCGGGACACGCATCACAGTATGGCAAGGGTCTTAACAATTCTGTCACATGCTTGAGGCATTCGGCCAATCACAACACACTGGATAGCTGGCCAATCAGAGCACACCCCCCTTTTCAAACTGATGAACTTTGTAAATATTGGTTTCAGAAGGCAGGGCCTAGTGGAGAAACAATAATGTACAGTATGTGGAAAATAATGTTTTTTTTTTTTTTTTTTTTTTTACCTTAAACCGCATAAACACATTTTATTACACCAAATACACAAAATAATGTTCTTTTTAGCAACATCATATGACCCCTTTAAACGTTTACTAGTCATGCATGGAAAATGGATAGTGATGCAACAAACACATACCGCTTCATAAGTTTTTGAGAGGTATTTTTGAAGGTTAAACAAACAAAAAATAAACAAGAAAAAGAAATTAAAAGGCTATTGCAATTTGATGGCTTCTTGCATCTCTAGTGAGGTTTATTATGTTCTTTCAGTTTATCTATTGATGAAGTCATTGCTCTGAAAAGCCATTAACAAGGAATTGATTGGTGTTATATGATAGTATTTTAAGCTAAAACTTTGCAATTGTGTCAGCTGTGTTGTAAAATGAACTCAGCCATAGATTTTCAATTACCAAATCCCAGAGGGGACATTAGTTTGGTCTGAAAGCAGACAGCTAGGAATGGCATGAATGCTCAGTAACACTAACATCATTGTGCAAATGCATTAAAAAATGTGGATGAGAAATTATATTAGTATATAAAAAATAGGTGATAGTTTATGAATGAATCAGCGAATTTGAACAAATTCATTCGTGCAAAAGAATCAATGATTCACTCAACATGAGATAGTCACTTGTCGCCACCTACTGGCGTAATCATGTAACTAGGAGAAACAGTCACTAATGTTTTAGATTCATTCAAAGGTACAGCAATCAAAATAATTCCTGAGTGTTTCTCTAGTGTTTCATTTGGTTGAGCGGGCTCGAAACTTTCCAACTTTTCCACAGAACTCTACTGTCAACAACATTTCCTGTTCCTGCTGTGCTTCCACACGTCAAGCCTTTGCTGTTTTTGACTCCTAAGGTTGTGGTCGTTAAAAGGACGAGTCTTTGCAGACATCAGCAGTTCATCGATACAGAAGTCAGACGCTCAGCACAGCTTCAGTCAATACTGAATCTGTGGCTTGTTTGATTCCCCTGATGTTAAGCACAATGTGTCCTGTAATCTAATCACTTTCTTTCTCTGTTAATTAAAGCTTAGAGAGGGAGAGGATCTGATTTCACAGTGGCCTTTACAACAAGCTGAGGTATAGATTGTGTAGATGGAGATGGAGTATGTCTCATAATGGTTAGCAGTTTTGGATGTAATTTTCAATTAAATCAATTGCAGCCTTTCATTGGCATGACAGAAGTAAGTCACTTACAATCTCATATGCTCCCCAAAGCTGCATTTGTTATATGCAATTCTGTGAAATATTATTAATTCAAAATAGCTGTTTTCTATTTTAATATTTTTGAATATGTAATTTATTCCTGTGATGCAAAGCTGAATTTTCAGCAGCCATTACTTCTGTCTTCAATGTGACACGGTCATTCAGAAATCATTCTAATTCTAAAAGTATTTTTATAAACATAATATTTGTTATATTGAAAACTGTTGTGCTGCTTAATATTTTTGTGTAAACTAATAATTTTTTTTCTTTGATGAAAAGAAAGTTCAAAAGAACAACATTTATTTGAAATAGAAATCTTTTATAACATGACAGTAAATATTATGACAGTAAATATCTTTACTGTCACTTTTGATTAGACTTTTGATTTTGGTGAATAAATGTATTTATTATTATTATTATTATTAGTTACAAATCTTACTGACCCCAAACTTATGAAAAGTAGTGAATACCAAGTCTAAATCAAGTGGAAAATGACCTGAAATAGTTCCTGACATATTTACTTAACTAAATCATTTCCCCCATTACTAAATACTATTTTCTTATGACGCTAATCCATTTCAGAGCACAATGACACACAGAATCCTTTTTGTAAAGCATTCCTGCAGCTCAAATAATTAAACAGCATTAGCAAAGCCAGGGTAATGTCTTTGATTCTCAGAGAACCCATGAATGCATAAATGTGCATATCTTGAATTCAAAGTAAGTTCTTTTGCATAAAAACACCTGCCACATTTAATGTAGAAGTAATGTAAAAAAACAAAAAAAAAAAACAAGATGCTTCATTTGTACCCACTTTGTGTTTACGCTACAAAATCACACTCAAATGATGTGTTATAAGTCAGATATGGTGCATTTCCTGAAGAATGATCAAATGCTTGGAGTTTTTCTTCTTAGAAATGAATCTTGTTGGAATGCCAATGCCGCAGCGTCACCATGGTAACAACGGACAATGAATCTAAATATTCACTTTCCAGCTTTAGCCCTATTGACACCTCCACAGATCCCTACTCCTGACTGATTGATTTGATTGCAGCAATCCAGATGCCAGTGTTATTTCAGGACCCCTCTGATGTGTGCATTCAAGATGTCATAAAAGTGCTCTGAAACGTAATAAATGTATCTGAAGACAAGAGAGTGCCATTACTCTGTCTGGCTTATAAAAGCAGTGAATATTACTACGTGTGATGTTAATTACAGGGTGGACGGTAAAGCATTTTGGGTTTAATCCAATCACTCATACCTCACACTGTCACTTTTCTTCCTTAGCTGTGTCTTCTATAATGCTTATCAATGTTCAGGGGTACCTTTATTTAATACACCAGTATGTTTGCCGGTAATGCTAACATCTTATCAGCCAATCATGTGTCCAAAGTAACCCTATGAACCCTTTTCATTGTCATGTGACTGTGATGATGTGTTTCCATGGTTATTAATATTGTGTGTATATATATAAAATTTACTAGATTTACACTTTTCACTTTTAAAACACTTGTAATGTTCTTTTATAACACTACACTTTGTTTTCTTACCTTGGCATTAAATTACATAAAACTACTGTTGCTGTTTGCGTAGGCTATTTCTGATACAAATGCTGAGGGAGTTATAGCAAATTTGACGTATTTCTCTCTTTTGGCCAACATAATCAATATATCAGTATTTTTTTCCTCTTTTGGAAAGTCATAGAAATGCTATCATGGATTTTTGCTTTGTTTTGTTATTTTGCTATTGAGTCAAATGGGAGCACAAAAATAGATATATTCTTTAGTTTCTGTTCACCCAAATTTTACCCAAATGTGGTGACTTTAGCATTAGATAACCATGGAAATGTGAAAATGGTCCACTGTCCGGTCAAAGTTTTGTGTGCCTAAGGAAACAGGTTTCAGACAAGCTTTCAGGCCCCATGGCAAGTTGGAAAAAAAAGGACAGAAAAAGAGGCATTGACCGGAATTTTGCGTTAATAGGTATATACATCTGTTTATTAATTTACATAATCTAATTAATTTCTATTTACCCTTTTATGTTTAATTGTTTTTCTCTGGCATATGTACATATTTACCATTATAACCATTCTGTTTTTCAGTGTTAACTTGTGCCGAAACCACCTACAGTACTTATGCTTTACACGTTTAAGCAAAGATGCTGTGCATCCCAATTAGCAAAAATGTAAATGATTTGCAATGACTGCCACATGCTCTGTCTTTGCTTTTCCACAGATATTATTTTTCTGAGTCCATTAATTCAGTCACAGTGTATGCTTTAAGATCAATGCAGCCTCACTCTCTCTCCATGAGAGCCAATCAAGCAAAAAGGAGAATATAAAGTGGCTTTTAATAAATTCTTCACTCCATAAATATTCATCCCTCTCCTGATCTGGGAAAATCTATTATTTCTTAAGTGACAACAATCTATGATAGGGAAGCCTCAAAGGCTGTCATTTATATGCTACCTCTATCACCAACTGGGAGGAATTAGGCCTAATTACTTTCACAAAGGAGTATTGGGGAAAGCAGCTATGCACTTAGTGTGATTTGTTGATTATGGGACTTGTGAATATATGTGTGCACTTGCTTTCATCAAAGTAAATATTTAACCAGGAGAAAATGAAAAACCATTCTTGTATGGCAGAGCGAATAATTTAAATTTTTTCCCCAGCAGCCACCGGTTGCATCAACGGTTTCCACAGCCAGATTGAGTCTTTGGAAAATATGACCCTCTTGAAGGGTCTAAAGGTGATGCTATCAGTATAATGTGAGTGATTCGGTGGAAAGATGCACCTCTTCATAATGTCATATTTGCCAAGTGGGCTCCAGAGAATTATAAAGAGAAATATGCCTAATTTACAGCCATGACAAATAAACACCTCACAAATTTTGTAAGAGATGGACATGTTTTGCTTGATGCTCCTGGGGAACCGCAAATTGCTTTCATTATTTTCCCTGAGCTCTAATAAATGTGGGTGGTGAGCATGGAATGTCCAGTAATGGCTTTTAATATTCATTGCTGTGCGTCAGTTCGTCATCATCACCCTGTCTTCACAGGTGGTGGTGCACACTAAGAGTACTCCAATTTATAATAGGTACAATATATGAACAGTTTTGATTTAGTAATGTTGTTTTTATAAACCCTGTAAGCACATTTTCCAGCTGTGTGTTTTTTTCTGTGGCATCGTTGGGCTATTTCAACCACAATTTGTGTGCCAGCGGCACATTTTTTTGGTTAACAAATGATAATATTTACAGAAGCTTTCAGACATAATACTGTCACTTATTTTGTCTATTTTTGCTCTGCTAAAGAAAATGGTACCAAGGAAAGCCAAAGCAGGATCGACTATTCACTGCAACACACAGTAGTCAACATCTATAAACAAATCATTTCTTTGAATGAGATGATTTTGATTATCTGAGTGATTCAGTCACTCACTCAAAGGCTGCATCTGAAAACTGAAAAATGCTGCCTTCGGAGGATGCATTCCAAGGTTGGAAGGCATCAAGGCATGTCTGAATCCAAAGTTAGCTTCACTTCCTGTCTCATGAGATCAGGGGCAGCGTTTCCGTATAGCTCAGTCAGGTGTGCCGTGAACAATTATCCAAACTTCATATCTCTATTATAATTTGTTATTATTATTTTAAATCAGAGAGTTTTACAAATATTTAACCAATGATAAGTATTACAAAGTGCTTGTCACTAAAGCTCGTAACGCCATTGGATCCTCAAACCTCGTAACTTCCCACCTCCATTTAGATTGACACGCTGCGCACAGCCTGGAGACAGATCTCCGCTTTTTCGCAATGCAGGGGTAAACAAATAACTAATGTTTGAATAGCAGTACAGCGTTTTCTTTACTCAAACACTATGTCTGTAAAGGCTAATGTTTTTGTGTGTTTGAAGAGCAAAGTAGGTTATTTGCCATCTAGCCAATATACTTTTGTACATTTGAAATATCCTGTGCATAAGTGTTTAATCATTTATATCATGAGATTTTGGCCAAGTGTACAAAACAACAAGAAAAACTTTTATAATAATTTTACAACATTTATAATAATTGCGGAGGTTGTCTGTGATCTTAATCCCGTGCGAATCGGATATGTCTGTAATTTTTAAAGTAAAAATTCCCCTGCAAATGACCTACCATATTTAGCCGAAAACCGAGGTCCTGTAGACCTTTGCGAATCGCATCTCTTTGATTTGGCGGTTCGCATTTAATTTTTGAGGTTTTTGTTTCCTGTGCGCCTTTTTATTCTTGCGAGGAATGGAGCTGCGTTGGAGTGTTTTGATAGTTTTTCGGGTGCTGTCATATCGCTATAGGCTACTACACCTTACAACTATACAATTAGCAGAAAGAGCTGAAAAGGTTTCGAGGTTAATGTGTTACAAATAAATCAAGCAAAAAGCTTGAGATATGATTTGCACCTGTTGAAATGTGAATGACACAGTGCATGACACTATATTAGTTTCTTTTTTAAAATCCATCTAACCGGACCATAGACCTGGACTCGCAAACCCTTGACATCTGGGTATCCAGGAAATAAGTAAATTCGTGAAAAATCACAGGCTTCTCTTATCCAGTGGGAATGCACCATACAAACCACCAACCCCCCCAACCACGCACCACACCCTATGGTTTTGTGAAACGTCGCCACTGCATGAGATACCATCATGCGATCAATTTTTGGAACAGCATAGATGCCTTTGATATCCTACAAACCTGTGCGTTCCATTCCGCGATGGTTGAGTTAAAAAAATTAAGATGGCATCTAAAAATTTTGTTCGTTGATCAGTTTGTGTGTAAATGTATATTTGAAATGTAAATGTATATATGACTAACTTTTGCACTTTTAATGTTATTTCCAGTGAGAAACTTTATAGTATTATAGTAATTAAATATTTGTTTATTTACAACCAAAACTCATTCTATTTTGTTGTAGATCATTAAACCATTACACTGCCTCAGAAGCCTATTCGAAATCAGTTTCATGAGGTGCCTTTGTGCAAAAAAACTGCCTACAAATTCATTGCCTGATAAAGCAGCGAGGTTTTTGGATGCAGCCAAAGTTACTTGTTTCTTTTCGGAATGAATCAGTGATCTTGAATGAACAACTGATTGAAAAATTCCATTATTCAGTCAACTTCCTGAATGAATCAGTGTTTTTGAACAATTCACTCATAAAAGGTGGTCACTTCTCGACACCCACTGGCGTAATGAAAAATCTGACTAAAATCTCCCAGTTTTTTTTTTTTTTTAAGTCAAGTCTGATGAAACCTCTCCATGTTGGAAAGCAAGTTCCACAAACCAATTCCACTTATTTACCGTTACTCATTGAATATAGAACCGTTTTCCTAAACCAAGGCTCAAAAGGTAAAGCAATAATTATTATTCAGATAGAGTTACTAGCAGTCTAATTCTATTAAAGAAAGCAATTAGCAATTGGTTTTTCACTAACACTCATGTGGACACTGGCAAAACTGTTCTCTTTGTTAATTCTTTTTCAAAAGATTTCCATTCAAAAGTAAAGTTTGTAATTGAAAGAGGGATTAAAATGTTCATCATGCTGTATTATTTGACTCTCTGAGCTGGAAGGTAGAGAAGAAAGAACGCTAACAAGAATATTCTAATAAATGGAATGCATACGTCACTAATGGAGCTTAGTGTGAATAGAATAATCACAGTGTGTGAATACTCCTCATTAGAAAGCTTACAAACTCATTATCAGGAGAATGGTCTTCATAACCTCAAAGGTGCAAATACATTAAACATTTTCATCTAGAGATTAAACATTGCATTTCTGATTTGTATCTATTGTCATGTTTTGCTGCTGGAGTGTTGCTTACGAGACAGAAATTCATCTTGTAACAGTGCAGGACTAGACATGACTATTTGTGGAGCTCAGCGGAGGTCCACACCCTTGGGTGGATGCTCATTTGGGGTCTTGACAAGATGGCAGCTCAACTGCTGAGAGCTGCCGGGAAAAACTGGTCTTTATTCTAGAATCCACTGCTGTTTTGGAGAGTTCAGTCTGGGAGAAAGTCCCAGTGGACTTGATTGTTATTAAGCTTGGTGCCTGAGGAGAGGGGTTTCGGGTATAAGAAAAAGACACGGGGCACTGGGACAGATGTGTCTTGAATATAACACTGCTGTACCATGTTCAAGTCGGATAAAATATTGTAATAAACAGATGATAAAAGTAAGCAAAAAACAAGTAAAGTTTACTCTCAAAGGAAAAATTCTGTAATTATGTATTCGCTACTTTGTTATTCCAAACTGGTATGCAGTTATATTTGGGGTGCTTGCCTTTTGTGTTTGATTTTGAATCACAAACACAATGAATCACCTCTGAAACTGATTCATTTGGGTATTTTTCACTTATAATGTATAGCCTAATGTTATATAATAAATGTGACTATTGCTACAGGGAAACATCTAACTTGGTACATTGCAAAAATATTCATTTTAATATGTAAAATGAACAACAAGGCCCAAAATATGCAGTTTGATAACTATTTCTTTAACAAAAACATTTCTTTGTTTTCTGATTCTTTTGTATGGTTGTGATTCCCCAAAAAGAACCAGTTCATATTCGTCATTTGTTTTTGAATCAAACTACAGTCGTCATGTTGTGTATTTGTTTTTGCATTTGGCTCTCAAGGACAACCAAACATTAATGACATTATTTTGCAATAAACTAAATTGTACCTCATCACAGTCAAGTAAGGCTTTCAACTTGCACAGTATGATGCTTAAAAAAATACTGCCATAGAATTCAAAACACAATCCAGAGATTTTCAGAAACAATACAGAGATCTCAGTGAAGATCACAATAAATAGGAGAAAACAGTATTTTTACCCATTCCAAGTAAATAATGATAATAATAAATTTGCTTTTAAAATCATACAGTTACTATATATACATTATGTATGATCTTAAGGAGCATATATATCTGGGATGTATGATTTCGTGTATATGTCCCTGCTTGCTTACTTGCCTGTGTTTAATATCTTCCCCCCGTGTGCTCATCCATCATCCGTCACCTCTACTCTCCCGCAGCGCTGGGTCACATTACTCCTGCACTTTTATTGACATATCATTAAAAAATTAATTCCACCGAGAAGACAGTGTACTCCTCAATTTGAGACGTGTTAAGTTTGACATGGGTGTAATTGGATAGCAATTAATGAATTGCATAAATTAATCTTATCAACGTGCCATCACCTTCATCAAGATTATAAAACGTGGTATCCTTCCTTTAGAAGAGTGCTGGTGTTTAGTCATAGGATTTTAGGCTGAAACAGAAACAAACTCACAAGCTTAGTATATATAACTTTTCCTGTCTTTTATTATCTGTTATTACAGTTCCAGTTCTTTAAACTGATTGACCTGATGGACGCTTCAAGCAAAAGTATATGAGCAGAAGCAGGGCAAGAAGTGGTCTTTAAGTACTAAAACATATGTGGAACCCAAGTAAATATTTTGATACCTCACAATGTACAGAGTAGCAGGCAAGGGTGCCATTAGTCCAGCCATATTGAGTTAAACACAGATGGCACACAGCACGTTGTGGTTCCCCACTGTTGGTCAATAAAGGAGGCAAAATGGTGTTACGAACAGCAGCCGTTTGTCATATATAACTGATGCATTGAAAGCGGAGTATGTCTGCACATGTAGGGGGTTGTCTGTCAGCACTAATGAAAGTTAAACCCGTGTTTAACACAGACTCTTCACGCACGGGTGATGACGCTTTAGCTCAAACACGATGGTGGAGGCAGTAACATGCTAGCTTGACAAAGGACCTTGGCAAAGACAGGTACACAATACTCTTGGATTGACAGTCACATGTCAGGACACCACGATGTCAGGCTTGTTTTATTGGATGTTCGGTTAAGGTGCACTAATGAAATCTGTAATATTCACATATCAGAGGCATTAGAGAGGATTAAGAACCACTGATAGAATTCTTGTGTAGATGAAATTTAATTTCAAAAAGGGAGAAAAAAAAATCAATGAGCATTTCTGGAAGAACACTACTGTTCAAAAGTTTGAGGCCAGTGAGATTTTTAAAAAGGAAATGAATTATTCAGCAAGGATGCATTAAATTGATCAATAGTGACAGTTGAGGCTTTTACATTGTTATGAAAGATTTCAAATACATGTCATTCTTTTGAACATTCTATTCATAAAAGAATCAAAATTTCCACAGAAATATTGATAATAATAGAAAATTCAGCTTGGCCCTCACAGGAATAAATTACTTTTTAAAAATATCTTAAAATGGAAAACAGTTACTGACAGTTATTACTTGTTGAGCACAAAAAATATTACGAAAGGTAAACAATTTCTGAATTTTATGTGTGACTGAATCATATAGTATTCTGTTTAGTCGTGTAAACAAACTGTTTATATTTACTACTGTTAAGTAATGAGAATCTTTATCTACAAATAAGACACTATTTGGCATAAGCATGTTATGTGCTTCTAAAAAAGCCAAAAGTTTAAGATAATTCTTTAATTGCCAAATAAACATGCACATCATGCTTCTGCATATAGTTTAAAAACATAAACAAACATAAATAAAAGCATGAATTTGTTCAAAATAAACTTACAGTGGGGTCATTTTGAATATCTTGCTGTATTTTTCATATGTTTTCAATTTAATATTCTGTCATATTCAGGCAGCTAAACAGAGGAGTACATTAAAGCCTTTCAGCTTCAGCTTGTACACACTATAGCTATATAACCCAAACTGCTACATCACGTCATTAGAGAGAAACCCCTATTCAGTTTACATTTTTGTCCACCTTTATCTTAGGTGTAATTACAGTTTTTCAATATCTGCAACACAAGCAATGTATCATGAAAACAATATGACAAATAGCTAGACAATAAATATTGATAGCGCTATCCAGAATGCAGCTTCATTAAAGGGGTGCAGTGATAAATAAAGTGAATATGAAAAACAAGGGGCAGCATTATTGAATATGCAGAATCTGATATAAAGTACCTTATGCTAACCGACTGAAATGCCATGTTTTAAGAAACAGTCAGCTTTCCACTTGCCTCATAATAATATAAAGAAACGTATGGCCTGATGGACACTAGCCTGTTTGTTACTCCATTCTTCCTTTTACATTTCTATTCCAAACATGTGGATACATGGTGTCATTTGATAAGATGATTAAGTGGTTAAACATAATTCAAAAAAGGTTTCATCTCACTGTAAAATCCCAAAACAATAGAAATAACAATGAAAATGTCACCGGTACCCCAGACACAGAGGTGATATGTGGGTCTGTTTGTGAAAAGGGCTATTCTGATTAATATGTCAGTCACTTAACAGCCCCAGTGCTTTTATTTCTTCTTAACTCCAGCATACATGCTTAAACTGGCCAGCTTACACATAAATATTTCATAAAAACCATTGAATCAAAGATATGGTGTGTTGTATCATCTCTCATAATGCAGAGTAGGGCATTTAAGTTTGGGGTTAGTTGTTGTTATGTAATAATTCATTCGGTTTACAGTAACAAGAACTGTGTCTTTAAGTTTCGGTCTTTGACTTTCAAGCCTGACCCACTTGCATATTTGAAGAGTCTTAAAATGGCACAATAAATCAAACTATATTGTAAAAGCTACAATGTCATCTGTCAAAAAAGTGTGTTCTGCCTCCAGTCACACTCTTTTTATGAAAGAATCAGAGAGAGAGGTCATGAAAAAACCCTTCAGCGTTGTCATATTGGCCAGGGACAGTTTGATTACACAAGCAGCCACATATCAAGCCTGAAACCTGCTGTTCTTTAGCATTGTTGCCCACAGAGCAGGGCTGAAGCGAGCCTCCTCGCTGGCTGCCTGAGGCACAGGGACACACAGAGGCCCAGCAGAACCCACAGACCTAAGACAAGAACTCAGAGGAGACTTTAGAAAGCAGATAGAGAAAGCAGGGTCAAAAGAGAGAGAGATGTTTTGTCTTTTTTACTTTGACTCTGCTCACAAACCCTGATCTTATTTGTATTCATAGGTATTTTTATGTAGCGTTTGCATATACATTTTAATATGTCTGGATATACATTATGCATGTATGGATGTAAACTACCATTCAAAATTTTGGGGTCAGTAAGATTTTTATTTTTTTTTATTTTAAGAAATTAAAGTTTTTATGAGGCAAGGTTGCACTACATTAATCAAAGATGGCAGAAGAATTTTACATTTTACTAAAAAATGTATTTAAAAGAAATGTTGCTTTGAACTTTCTGTTCATCAGAGAATCCATTTTCACAAAAAGCATAACTGTTTTTAATAATAAGAAGAATTTTTTTGAGCATCAAATCAGCATAAGAATGATTTTTGAAGGATTGTGTGCACTCTGGAGTAAGTTTCTAAAAACTCATCTTTGCATCACAAAAAATAAAATAAAAAATAATAAAAAATAATAAAATAAATAAATAAAAATAATATAGTAAAATAATTTTTTTTATTAATGTTTCAAAATATTACAGATTTTATTGTATTTTTGATCAAACACGTGCAGTTTGGTGAACATAAGAGACTTTATCAAACTCATTAAAACATTTGAACAGTAACGTATTTAAAATGTAAAACACACTTTACAAATATAAATTCTTTGTATTATAAATACATATACATTTTACAATTATATGGATACTCAAGAATATGAGAAATTTTATAGACAAAGGGATGGAAATCATTAAAAATTTGTTGAATGCTGTAAATACAGTAAATGCTGCACTTTTTAGTTTTTTTGCCAATTTAAAACCCTTTATTAGGCTACTGATGTGACTGAAGTCTCGATGTGAGTATACATGATTTAAAACATTTTTAATAACTACTATTAATGTCCTTATTTAACCTTGTCCTTATTTTTTGAGTAAAAATTAATGTGTGCAGCTTTAAAGAAATCATCTTTCTCATAATGTTCTTATTTAAGTATATTATTATTTAGTATCCTTCTGTCAGGTTCTTATCATCTTATTAAGGTACTCAAGAGCATGAGGAGAGATGTGAGAGCGGAGCAGGAGGGTGTCTGACAGACCAAAAGAAAGCAATAAGAGCACAAGCCTCCAGGCAGGAACCACTGAAATCCAGGAAGGGAATAGTGCACTTTCATCTCCATTTGAGCCCTTTAAACGTTCCTTTCAGATGCAAATAGGTGAGATTCAGTTGGAGGTCAAAATATTCAGTGTGTGTTTGCAAGTTTTATCTGATGAATAAAGATGTAATTACCATGAATAAAAACAGAAATTGTTGACTAAGAAATTTGGCCTTAAGCATATAATCTAAAAGCTCAGCTGTATTCAGTAATTCATTTCATATTGCAAAGCTAACATAAAACAACAGATCACAGACAAATATTGGGTAACATATCCATGGAATTATTATTTATTATATTATTTTATTGTTGAATAAAATATAAATATATTTTAAATATCTAATGTGCTTGGTCCACCTCTTCATTAGCCAGCACAATGAATTATGGGATTGCCATCACCAGATGCTGCCTTTGAATTGGACTAAAACCAGGTTTCTAAGGAGCAGCCTATTAGAACAGCTTTTGCATTGTGAGTGTTCATTTCACCTTATTATCTGCAACTAAAAAGTACATTTATATAAATATGTCTGCAAATCAGCATTTCATAAGCAATCTTGTTTTAATTTCAACAGTAGACTATTCAACAGGCAGTTGGGCATTGTGTGAAGATGTGTGAAAGTTAGACATATTTACAAATATGATTATAAATAGCATTATAATTCTTTGTCAAACATGTCACTTCTAGTGACTAAATTGCTGTCGGATTAAAGCAGCGTTCCACTATCAGCAACTCGATTGAAGTCGCGGATGTCGCACTTACTGACTGTTCTAGCTGAAATCTCGCCCTCATCTGTCCAAAGTCTGTCACACTCACCCATTAAGAATGAAAGAGCAGTGACAGACTGAACAACAATTTCTAAAATATCTCTCTGTTTTCCTGTCACGCATCACAGTGCCCTTCAATGGCAGCAAATCAGTGTGAAGCTCGCCGAAATAACAGGAATACATACATAAATAACTGCAATAGACTGAATTAGCATGCGATTCAAAAAGTCATTTGTGAATGTGTGTGATGTGTATTTGTTCCTTCAGTACAAGGTAATGGTTAATTTCAGTGTGAAAAAGTTTCACATTTAATAAGCACAGACTCAGCTTTTTTTAAATTTTATTCTTATTATATTTTAACAGAATAGTAATTTACATTTGCTGAAAACTGAATCACCCTCAGGCCATCAAATATGTAGATGAGTTTTTCTTCATCAGAACACATCTGGATAAATTTAGCATTACATCACTTGCTCACCACTGAATCGTCTGTAGTGAATGGGTGCCGTCAGAATGAGAGTTCAAACAGTTGATAAAAATATCATAATAATCCAGGTAATGGACACAACTCCAGTCCATTAGTTAATGTCTTATGAAGTAAGAAGCTGTGTGCTTGTAAGAATCAAATCCGTCATTACTACATTTTACTTTAAACCGTCGCTTCTGGATAAAATATGAGTCTATAATCCATAATAACACTTCCTCCAAAGTCCATCCCCTGTTGTTCTCTCACATCAAAATCCACTGACATATTTGTTTAGAATTGTTTTGGTCTTATATTCAGTGCTTAATTTGTGCATATTTCACTCCTGATTCAGGTGAGATGACTCTTTAACTGAAGAAAGCAATATTATGGACTTTATTAGAAACATCTTGGGTGGCCTGAGGGTAAGAGAATTTTCAGCAAGTTTTGATTTTAAGGGTGAACGATTCCTTAAAGGATTAGTTCACTTTCAAATTACAATTTCTTGATAATTTACTCACCCCCATGTCATCCAAGATGTTTACGTCTTTCTTTCTTCAGTCGAAAAGAAATGAAGGTTTCTCTAAAGTTTTTGAAAAAAAAAAAAAAATCTTTATAAACAGAAATGCTCACATTGCACTGCTCTGCGATGCCCATTAATGACTTCATGTAATACGTAATCACGCAAGCGAGCATTTCTATTTATAAAGCATATACATTTATTTATTTTTGAAAATGACCGATCGTTTTGCTACATAAGACCCTTCCTCATCTGGTATCATGTAGAGCACTATGAAGCTGCACTAAAACTGTAATTTTGACCTTTAACTGTTCGGTTGTCCACGATAAGGAGAATAATCCTGGAATGTTTTCATCGAAAACCTTAATTTCTTTTCAACTGAAGAAAGAAAGATGTAAACATCTGACATGGGGGTGAGTAAATTATCAGGAAATTTTAATTTGAAAGTGAACTAATCCTTTAATGTAGCAAGAGCCCATAAACTGGTTTGAGAACCACTGGTCTAGATCACCAGCTGAGCAATAATATCAAACATGTTGGATACTGTCAGAGAATCAGCAGCACTGTTAACACCCCCCTGCTGAGCATCTTCAGACTTCCTCTGATTCTCAAAGACTGTAAATTCAGCTTACGATGGAAATTGGCCAAAAAAATGGTTAGCGGGATGCTGGCCTATGCTGAGGGTATCTGATTATACATAAAAAAATACTAATAGACATACAGCTGCCTAGTTCATTCAGTTATTATTAATCTTAGATAGTACACTCATGATGTCTGAGGCAAAATTTAAATGCTTAGTACAGAATGCTTTGTACACCAGTAAAGATGAAAATATACTTTTTGTAAAAAATCTGACTTTTTCCTCTCTAAAGCTTAATATATAATGTGCATTACATTTACATTTATGTAAAGGAAATACTAAACTTGAGGGAGCAGATGAGCTCACACACCTAGCATCCATGACATTTTTATGTTTCCACCACACATAATTCATGTGTTTTAATAGGTTAATATTTTTACAGTTTATGGTGTATTTAAAACCCGAATGAATGAACTTGGTTGAAGTAAGATAAATCAGGAATTATTTTATTTTCATATCCATCATGTGTAACTTAACAAGCTAAAACCAGCTTCTGTTGAAAAGATTCATATTTCATGTCCTTTTTCAAATAAACATTATTATTATTATTATTATTTTTTAATATATATATATATTTCTAAATGCACTATGCTTAAGCTGAAGGCTAAAGTGATTTTAATGTTACTCATGCACATATTTCTGGAGAAATGAGTAAAATGTGTTTAAATTTTAGACCTTTTTCTTAAAAGGTGACTCTAATTCAGATAGCCTGCATTCTGAGTAATTCATACGTATCAAGGCTCTGACTCACTAACTGGCATATAATTGGGTTTAGCAGGCTTCCAGACTGAGCTGCAAGGATGTTTGCAATATTTATTTAGATTCTGTACATTCCTAAACAGTCGTGCAGGAGAAAAGCTTTATTCTTAATAGTATTGCAGTTATTTTATCTAACAGAGATTTTGAGTCAGATTAATGAGCATACTTAACACGTCATCTTTTAAGTGCTTTTTGTTATACTGCATTGGTTTAAAAGAGCAATATATTGCTGCACTACAATCCATAGGTTGCCTCTTGATGATTTCATGGACAGGAGTCTATGAAACAAGGCTTTTTAATGGTTTTCAAAGCCTCCATCTTAGTCCGTTTTTTTTATGGCCATTCCTTTGTTTGTCAAAGATCCCAGAGATCATCCAATGCAAATATTAACTCCCCAGTGCTGTAGACTGGAAAAACCATTACAGAGTGACATGTTTGCTTTACTCCTGTCCTGTTAACACTCCCATCTGTCCTGATGAATCCCTGTGATGCCTTGGAATGAAGAGAGTTAATATTAGTGTATTATTCCTTTATAGTGTTTCCAAATCCGACATTTATGCATATATTACACTGGGAATTTTCACTGTTTGTATTTAGCTACTCCACACATTTGATCTGCTCTTTTCAAGTTGACTGTCACTGTGCATTAGTGCTGGGGATTTTTCAGTGATCAGTTATTTAAGTTACACCATTATTATGACAGTAGCATCGAGTGACTTTCAATGAGAAAATCATTAATTTGTTCAAAAACACTGATTCATTCAGTAATGAAATGTCCTACAATTCTGCATTGGCTTTGCTTGGAAATATTGTCGCTGATGGTGCAAAAAAGAAAACAGACAAAAACTTTCAGAATGTTTTTTGAATATCAGCACTCTCGCTCGTATAAATACATTTGAATATACAGTATGCTGAAACAAACGTAAATATGCTCGTTAAAAATGTAAAATTCTTTATAAATCCATTATAGTATATATTATATTTATGCATCTTTATTTTATATTGATATTTTTGAGTTCCTACATTCAATCTAAACCTAACCACTACTCGACAAAACAAAAAACATGTAATCAGAAAATAAATGTACATTGACTATGTTAGTATTTTTTATTATGATAATATTATTTAATATTTTGAATTGCCATTTAATTTATTTTTGTTTAATTTTAGTCATTTTGTTTTGTGCTTTTATTATGTTTATTTTTGTAGTTTTTATTAGTTATATTTAGCTATTTAGCAGTTTTAGTTTTAGTAATTTTAGTCTTCAACTTCCATTTTAACTTTGGGGGCAGTCGTGGCCTAATGGTTAGAGAATCGAACTTGTAACTCAAAGGTTGTAGGTGCTGCTGCCTACTGCTCTCTCTCTCTCTCTGTGTGTGTGTGTGCGTGTGTGTGTGTGTGTGTGTGTGTGTGTGTGTGTGTATGTGTGTGTTTATTTGGACGGGTGAAATGCAGAGCACAAATTTTGAGTATAGGACACCATATTATATTTTAGTGTTATTTTAATTAATAAAAACTATTTTAATAGTTTTCTATTTCAAGACACACTTGACAGTTACATGACAATATACTATTATATAGATATATTTACTATATATATATATATTATTTTTTATTAGATATTATGCACACAGTTAAAACTGAAATCAGAAAATCATAGAGAGCTTTCTGTGGGATGAGGACCATCTTTTTCCTGTAACACCGTACAAGTGTTCTGTGCTGCAAAACACATTAGTTGTGAATGTTTTTCTCTGTTGTCAGTGGCTGGGAGTACATAAGGACAAAGCACAGTTTCATTCTGGCTCCCTATTGGCTACTGGAGTTATCAGTGAAATTTGCATATTTGTCAGCATGCAGCATGTGCCCAAAGGCATCAAAGCGCCATTGAAAATAGATGCTGTTGACTGGTTATCCAGGGATTAGATGTGCATTTGAGCGTGAAGTCCAGCCTTTTCTGGGAGAACACATATAAGGAAGACACAGCTTTGAGTTTACTGATAAGTGCTCTGTAATTGTTCCATTATGTCTTAATATTCAAAGTGTCTCTTATAGATGAAACGGAATGGGCTATTTGTTGTCCTGTGTTTGGTGCAAAAAGAGAAATACACTGATGACACTCACTGCAGGGCTTTTCTAACACATTGATATGCGCTCTTACAAACAACACTCCTGTCCCCTGCGATTACACTCATGGCACGTTTGTCATGGTAACAGCAGCTCTCTGGCCTGCTCCGCTCTCCATTAGCAGACTTTAATCTAGGAGTGATCAAGACCCATCCAGTCTTTCTAAATGACATGGAAATTCTTCAGACAAACTGAAATAGCTTTGTGTGGCTATGCTGTCAGCATTGGTTTGGGCTGAAAGGTGGGGAATTTTTGTGGTTGCAGCTAAGGAGTCCTCTGACAGCTTCGATCCCGATCTGTAATTTTACTTTTACTTAAGTATATTTTGTTTGAAGTATTGTACTTCACTACATTTCAAAACACATTAATTACTGAGTAAAAAAAAAAAAAAAAAAACGCTCTCTGGAAACTACTTAAGTAAATAATGGGCAGGAGAACAAACTGGTGCTAAAATCACAATAAAGATGCAGATGGACAATACAGGTGTTATGGTGCAGACCTAGCTGAAAACAAAACCCCTTCGTATTCTGCTGAAGTTGAACTCTTAAGTGAAGCCCTGGCCATATTTAAGCTCTGTTATGCAGTGTAAGTTGTGTTTGCTTAGAAAGACCAAACTAGCAGCTTATAAAATCTTGACATCAACCCTTTGCAAGCATTTAGAGGTAAGATAAGCCTACTTGCATCGTTGCATTGGTGGTTAAAATAAAGCTTTGACAGTTTAGCAGAAGGTTTTGCACAAATTAACCAAAAAGACTGGTGCAGGGTGTGTGATATATATTGTCTTTGATAATATAGTAATTGCTATTTTAACGATGTGCGATTTGACATAATCAGTATTTTGCCAAAAACCAAACAAAACACTCATACAGAGTGCCGTGAAGTCTATAGATCAGCCTAATGCACGGGCACATTTAGAGTGCGTTCTTTCACTGTGTGATTCAGTTAAAAGGCATTAAGAATGATCACAAAATTGAAGATATAGGGGCAGAAAATTTATATATTCATATCATTTCATATAGTAAATCAATATCACACGAAGAGTGCCGTTTTTTCCTTCAAAAATCAGCGTGATTACAGTTTTGTTTTTTTTTTTTTTGTTTTTTTACAGTTCAATAAACAAGAAGTTAATTAAGAGACTTGCGTTTTAGACACCATATTGCCTGTTTTTGCTCTATTTCGACAACAAAAATAATTCCAAACACAGCCACCATAGCACAGACTCACTTATTAACAGTGACTTTCTGACACCTACTGGCTGTTTTAATTTCACATTTAAAGTATCTTCTGATTTTATTTTTTTTTTTTTTTTTTTTTTTTTTTTTTTTTTTTTTTTTTGTTTTTTTGTTTCTTATATATCAAAACATTATTTCTGCACTTGTAACTGCAGGTTAAATGCATTCATGTCCTGCCTTAAACAGTGTGTAAATATATCTAAATGCCGCTTCCGATGAAGCCTCTGCGTTTCCTCTGCATTGAAAAATTTTATTTTGTTGATACTGATTTAATCTTTTATTCTAATAACTAATTCCTTAAATTAAAAACAACTGGTTTGAGATTTATAGGCCTATCCCAGGGGTGTCAAACTGAGTTCCTGGAGGGCCGCAGCCCTGCAGATTTTAGTTCCAACCCTGCTCCAACACACAAACCATGTAGCAGGGGCGTTGCACAAGATCCCGGGCCCTATGCATAGGCAGTCCTGATGGGCCCCCATGCCCCCCTCCATGGCCCTATGCATATGTTTTAATTATGGAGGTAAAATGTAACAGTAAGTTTTACTCTTAGTAAATTTTAAATTAGATACTTTTTACTTTTACTTGAGTAGATTTTTAGACTGGTACTTTTACTTGTACTTAAGTAAAATTTCATTAATGTAATGGTACTTTTACTTGAGTAGAATATTTTTATACTCTTTCCACCTCTGGCTGAATTACAACCAATATAGATTTTGAACAGCATATATTTTGCTGTTTAAAGGTCTTTTGTACTGACATTAACCCTGTAATGCCTGTCATATGAAATAATAGTCAGATTATTTATTTATTTATTTTTTAAGAACTGATTAGAACCCTAAATATTTTAATAATATTTTTCATTGTGTTTTTGTTGCGTTCCACATGCTATTTGGTGCAAATGCTTATATTTATATGGCCAAAAAGTGAGAAAGAAAGAAAGAAAGAAAAAGAAAGAAGGAAAGAAAGAAAGAAAAAGAAAGAGTACCATGACTGGAAGGAGGACATTTTAAATATACTACAAATATACAAACAATATTAATTCATTTATTTGTTATTGGGTGCAGAAACAGTTGAGCCAGGGTTGCTGTGTTAGGGTGGTTGGTGTGTGCAAACAGACTGTGTTTAGATATTATGTATGATATTATGGCTTACTTACAAATGTCTCTGTATTTAGCTACATAGTAATAGGTAAAATGTGTTGTGGTCATTCACCTGCTTGTTAGTAGTGTATGTGTCACACCCAGGGGCTGGCTATGCTTTGACTAAGCCACACCCCTTCTCAACTTCCACCTCGAGGAGGTCCCCAAAGCCAACCCAATGGCCAAACAACACGAGAACAAGTAAGTGATAAAACAATCTTTATTTAAATATTTAAAAATAGCTTGGGGAATAGGGAAAGGGCAATTAAAACTAAACTCTGACTTGGCCCTCCAGATGGGCTATGGCCGGGAAGAGGTCAGGGAGCAAGGGGGCCACGGGGATCCGGGGCGTGGGACTCGGGCCCCGGCCTGAGTCTTAGGTATCCGTAGCGCCCTCCTTCTTCCTCCTCTTCGCTGAATACAGCTCACGGTAAGTACTGGTTCACACAGTTCGTTCTCGAGGTGCTCACTCTCTTTCTCTTTCTCCACAGGCAACGGCTGGGACACACAGGCACAGTTAGTTCAGCTTGGTTTTGCTCTCACCTCTTCGCTGATTACAGCTCACAGTAAGTACTGGTTCACACAGTTCGTTCCTTGGGTGCTCACTCGCTTTCTCTTTCTCCACAGGCAGCGGCGTAAGTACAGGTTTCCTCGGTCTCTCCTCGTGTTACCCCACTCTCTCTCCTTTTCTCTCCACAGGTATCAACTTGGGCACAATAGCACAGTTAGTTTGCTTTGAATGGCTCTCACCTCTGGGCTGAACACAGCGTACTGTAAGTACAGGTTTCCTCTGTTTCTCCTTGTGTTACTCACTCTCTCTTTCCTTTTCTCTCCACAGGTATCAACTTGGGCACAATAGCACAGTTAGTTTGCTTTGAATGGCTCTCACCTCTGGGCTGGACACAGCGTACTGTAAGTACAGGGTTCGCTCTATTCCTCCTCGTGTTATTCCCTCTCTCTCCTTTTCTCTCCACAGATATCAACTTGGGCACAATAGCACAGTTAGTTTGCTTTGAATGGCTCTCACCTCTGGGCTGAACACAGCATACTGTAAGTACAGGTTCCCTCTGGTTCTCCTTGTGTTACTCACTCTCTCTTTCCTTTCCTCTCCACAGGTATCAACTTGGACACAAAGCACAGTTACTCTGCTTTGGATGGCTTTCACCTCTGGGCTGGACACAGCGTACCGTGCTATCTCCGGAGATCTGAAGCACGCCCACAACATATACTGTACTGAACTAGGCTAGGACCAGCAGTCTCCTTGTCCTCCCGCGACGAAGTGCGTGAAGGCGGGGGTTTATCTGACAGGACACACGGCAATACACAGCAGCCCACAGCAATATACAACACCACGTCAAAATTATAGGTTTTCACAGCACGAAGACTCACCCACCACACTCAGTGTACGAAAAGGACACCCGTCTTCCTTCACTTCGCTTGGTTCGGATCTGGCGATGGAATATGCGGCCTAGCTAGTGATGTCGTCGTTGTGACTACTTCAATAAGTATTCCTTAGGCTCTCCCCACCACGCTATATTAGGGGTAGGGCCGCCCTCCTCCTCCTCCTGGAGAGATCTACACAACGCCAGGTCAATATACAGGGCACTTTCGACTGGTTCTTAGTACTCACATCAATGCCGCTTCCAATCCCCTTTTTCACTTCGTCTCAGTTCGCCGTATAATCCGTTCACTTCTCAACCTTTAAGGTTCGCGATGTCTTCACAATCATACAATTCCAGCCTGAGGGGGAGAGAGAGAGTTAGACAGCCGCCAGCAGCGCACCAAGACGGGCACAACACAGTGCTTCTCACACACCAGAAAGAGCTCCCAGACTGTGAAAAATAACTTGGCCTTAAGTACTGCCTTGTCCAGCGTATCCTCCAATCACCAACCGCTGTCCCTAACTAGGCACAGGTGCATCGAATTCCCTGATTTTCCTTCTTACGGCGCTACCGGCCGTTTTTCCGGTCCGGGCGGAAACACTTCCGGGCGGAACCAAACTTCCCGAATTTTGGTTCCGCCCCTAAAGATCGTCACCTTGTGACATATGTGTTGTTTATGAATATTTCAGGATGACACACACAGTACACACATCATTCTCATTAGTTTTTTTCAGTGTTCTCTCCATGAATTCTTCACCTGACAGGCACTTTCCTGACACACATAAAATGTAACTGAATGAAGTGTTTACAGCAAAGCATGAAAATCAAGTGAAATCACAAAAGTGCATAATACAGTGCTTCGTAAACGTCATAGTCATTCTTTTTAGCAGAAACGTTCTATGCAAATTAGGCTCATTATACATTGTGCCTTATTTATAAAAGTTTTTCTGGTGCAATTAATGTCAAACCATTTCTGCCTGCGCAGAATTTCATGTAAAAGAGGTGTTTGTGTACACGTTCTATTGATTGTGTTAGTCATCCATTAAATTATGATTTTCTCCTGATCAAACAATCTATACAAATGTGCCAAGCACACTTTCTGCATTTTAAAGAGCTGATTCAGATGCTTGGACCAGTGTTATTTTAGTATTATTTATATACTATTAGTATTTATAACTTTCATTATAATTTTAATTCAAGTTTTTTATCATTTTGTTACATGCTTTTTGTCAGCTTTATTATTTTTTTAGTAATTTTAATACTTAAGCTTAAACTTAATTATTTCATTTAATACCCGAGGCAACATTTATAATTTCATATAATATTTATATTTTATTTTATTTCAGCTTTATTTTTAATGAAAGAAAATTATTTTTAATACTTTCAATTAAATAATAACAAGACTGGCCTGGGTTGTATTTCCCGAATAACAATGTAGCTCACTGCTAAACTATCATAATACAATGCATTATTGGAGGAACTAACTGGGTAATAATGAGGTAGGAACTTTGTTGCACATCTGTTGTCCGATGAATGTTTGAATGATTTGTTGTTTATGGTGTCAGGCGGGTGGTGGAGTGATTACTTTTGCCAAATAATCAGATCCGATTAAGATCATATAAATTACTAACCACAATATGAGGACTGCCTCACTTTTTCTTAATTTTGCGAGTTTACTTACGTCACTCTGGGGTTCCCCCATGGTAGAGTACATACACACATGTACACTCTTCAAAACCGATATTTAATTTCTCTTAACAAACTAAAAGATTTAGTATGAAATTTGTATGGAATGAAAGATATAGATTGTACACATAGCAAGTAAATGATCTAATTCCACATAATGGGAAACTATGCTTCTGACCACAGGTTAAGAACTATAGTTCGAAACACACAACTTTGTAATGTTGTTCACAAATGTTTACTGGAACTATGGATTCAGGAATCATCAAACTGTTTTTAGTGACACGTAGCTGGACTGCAGTTGTGATACTGGTAAAGTGTTTCAGATTGTAGTAGCCTGCTGCATCCTCCACAAAGCAGACTGATTTTGTTGCATTGTTTTCTGATCTTGTTACGGCCCATTTTAATAAGGTGAGAGGCGAACGAACGATGTTAACTGGATTCCGACCACAAATGCAATTGATGCTAAGATGCTAAAACAGCACTGCACATTGAAATATTCAGCACTATTAGTCAATTCCCCTTAGTGTTTTGTCTACAGGTGTGCAGCCCAGGAGAAATTACCCTGAAATTATTCAACATCCACAAAGTTCACAGTGTGGATATTTTCCATTTATCCATTGGATGCACATGTCATCATGTGAAGGCCAGGCCTAATAAGGCTTAATTCTTGAAAACCTTTTAGTGAAAGAAAAGACATGGGATTTAATGTATGCAAGTCAGGTGCACTCCTTGTCAGAAAAAGTATGCTTATTTTAACAAACCCCTACAGACAATTCTTTTAAAATCTTGGAATCTGTAAAATAATGTTGAATTTACAAGAGTGTGATTTGTATTCAGGTGTGGTGTCTAAAAACAACAGTTTGAAATGTAAATGTGCCATATAAGAAAGCTAGAGATTTATGAATTACTGCTGTTGTGATTAGGGAAGCCAATCATTCTCGTTGTGTATTTACTTAAAATGACATTCAGATGCTCATCTGTGCTAACATGAAGCTGTCATTAGGCATGTTTTCATTTTTTCTTTCTTCCTTTCTTTCTCTTTAGGGTGTGCAAGACTTAACTGGTGGGCTGGAGAGCTTGCGGCGAGCCTGTCAAGTGACTAATGACTACTGAACAGGAAAAGAGGAGCAAAAACAGCTATTCTCACAATTAATGAAAGGCACAGAGGCATAAGCATTTACTACTAACAGCTATTTTGACCCCAGCGCCTAACCGCAACCTGCACATAATTTGTTCAATTATCTCAAATGTCTGAAAAACATGGCACAACTAACCCAGATGTCCTTTCATATTTACAGGCGGACGATATAAAGTGGCACGGTGTCTTTTTTAGTTGAGTTTGTGCCTATGTGTATGCGCTGCGCACACTGTGTTCTGGAAAATCTGCAATGCCACGCAGTAAGACATTTGCTTTTAGCTGAATTATTTATTAACATGTACATAACACTAAAACAAGGACACACACACACACACACACACACACACACACACACACACACACACACACACACACACACACACACACACACAAAACTTAAAGTTTACAGTTTCAGAGTCTTAAAAGGATGGTTCTCTTGAAAATTAAAATTAAAATTATTGACTTTCATTGTATGGACAAAATAAAACACAGAGACGTTTTCTTAAAATATCAGTATGAATTTGTGAAGCCTATGAAAATAAGAATATTGACCAAGCTGTTGTTCCATAACTGAAAACCAAACCCGCAAAATCTAAAAACAGAAAGCAATCATGTTTTTGCAAACCAAACACATATTAATGCTTGAAAAGTAATAAAATGTGGAGACAATATTTTTATTGATTTTTTTTTCTTGTGTTTTCAGAACACCAGAAGAGCTCATGTTTTATTCAGTGAAGCTGGGAGGCTTGCACAGAACCCTGACATAAAATACCGTGGACACAAGCAGGCCCGCTGGGCCATGGCCGGATGTTCAGACAGTGCAGTGGAGCAAAGAAACGCTTTGCCCAGCTCAAGGACCAAACAATGAACAATTAAAGTGAAATGATTGTGATTCTGTAGCACACATGGAACAGCAATCTAGAAATGATTCATTGAGGCAGGATTGCTGGCCTTTCAAGCTTACACACAAAATAGAACAAAGTCATTTTAGACAGTGAAGTTTGCTTATTTAAGCTTAAGGCTTTAAAAATCCTTCAAAATGGCTGAAAAATCCAAAAGACAAAAATCATGCTTATATTTTAAAGAATCAAAAAGAACATTCAGATCAGACTGCTCAGATAAATAGCAGGCTTGAATTGCTCCAAAGGATCAGCTGCAGTCTGTTTTAAGTATTTCTTGAAGAGCTTCTCTGAATACTGGTCTGTTCATTGTGGTCTGAGAGTACTGAGAGTAACTGCGATATATGCTCAATTTGACCTGCCTTCGAGATCTTGATAGTTCACCCCAAAAATTCAAAACTTAAATAAAATAAAAATAAAAATAATAAGTTAAATAAAAAGTAAATAAAAACCCAGTGTTGTTATTGTTAACTAAAACTAAAGCCAAAACTATTAAAATAAAATAAAAAAACTAACATAAAAGAAAAATATAAATATTGGTTTAAAAACAAAATAAAAAGGAGGAATGTTACTTTAGCCACTAACTAAAATAAATGTATAAGTATTAAACTGAAATAACAATAAAGCTAAATAGAAGAATTAATGTAAAAATGAATTAAAATAAAAAAGCTAAATCGGAATGTTAAATAAAAAACACCTAATTAAAAATCAAATAATAAAATGACTAAATCTAAAATTAAAATATAAAATGCATTTTTTTTAAATAGTGATAAATATTAATAACAACTTAAATCGTATATAAATCATATTAAAAAATAGGGATGAGAACATGTTTAATCATATTCAATATAGTTACAGTTTCTAAACTTGTGAATACACCACACCACATGTTGAAATCCAGCTTGTGTCAGAGCGTATGCTTCTAACGCTCTTGATCCTGTGAGTCAGAGCTGGGACCAGCCCTCATTGTTTGTCAAGCAGAGATGCCCTTTCTGTTCATTGTCCTCTCCTCCCTCTCTATTCTTCTGCTCTACAGGATTCTCCCAATATCAACAAGTGCCAAAAAATTATGCAGATCACCCCAGCTACCTGCAGGCTTTGAGCAGCTCCATGAATCAGACCTGAGAGTACATGCAGAGGAGGTATCTCATTTCTCCTGCAATATACTTGCTTAGTGAGACATGAAAACAGAGCACAAGACTGACTCATGTGCCAACCTGCAACATATCTGCAACAGACACACATTTATATGTGACTTCTGTGCCATCATATTTTATTTGAACATTCCAGACAGAAATGCTTCAGCCACAAAAGATGTCCCTGATGATCGATTTTTAAATGATTTCTTATGATAAAATACTGTTTTTTAGCTATTTACTAAAGTCTTGGCCATTGTCTGCCATAATACAACAAATGAATGTAAAAAAAAAATATATTCATTTTCATTATTTTTTTTTATTTATGTAGTTGTTTGTTTTATTTTTATTTAGTTAGTTAGTGGTTGGTAGAGAGAGGGAAGGTTATTTTTGTTGGTTTTTGTTTTTTGCTGAGAGCTGGGCCCTTACTTTTAATTAGTTTTCTTTTACTTCAATTGGAGCATTTGATTCAGATCTTGTGTTTTCTTTCTTGGTTTGGATCCCTAGAATACAATCTGGCCCAGCAGACCAAAGAAACAACCAATATCCCTGTTAGTCTCTCTCAGTGAGATAAGTTGATAAGTGATAGATATGTTGATATCCATAAACCAGCCTTAATGGATATTTGGAGATAAAATATGTGAGTCAGCATGTCGCTGTTATTCATAATCTGAACATGCCATTTTAATCTAAAAACAAGCTTTTTAATGACTCTTCTGTGAAACAGATGCATGGCAATATTGTTTTCCAGACTCAGCCTTGATTCCCCCTCAAAACAACACACAGAAATGTTTGAGTTTTTTAAATGTCTCTTTTGCTCAAAGATACAGTGATTACAAATGTATAATAATAATTAATAAAATAAATATCATTTATTTCTGTGATAGCAAGGCTGAATCTTCAGCAGCCATTACTGTAGTCTTCAGCTTCACATGATTATTATAAATAGAATGTTTAAAAAAGTATTTTTGACCAATTAAATGCATCCTTGCTGAAAATAAAATCAAATTCTTTCAAACAAACAAACAAACAAACAAGCAAACAAACAAACAAACAAACAAAATTAAATACTAATAATAAATTAAAAAGAAATTTATTTCTAAATTCTATTATACAGTATATATATATATATATATATATATATATATATATATATATATATATATATATATATATATATAATATTATATATATAAAATAACAAACAGCAAATGTAAAATAAACCAGCAAATAGAGAGAGAGAAAAAAGCATGCTGCAATGCATGTTGTGAACCATATAGAGGAGAAAATATTTTTTTTTAGCTTTTTCATGGCTCTGGCATACTAAGTAGTGATAGGCGTACGTCATTGGCAAAAATGATATAATAGGTGTGCAACCAGCCAAGTATAGTTATCAGAACATTAGAGTAGATGATTTAGAGTTCCCCATGGCTGCTCAGGCTGGTAGGAGAGCATTAGCTTTTTAATTCTACCACAAGATTGACTGTACTGTACTATTATAAGTCGTATGTGTTTGAAAAGGACTAAAAGCAGTAATGGGATCTCTTTCACTGTGAATCTAATATCTTGTTTCTTACTGTGCCAAAATGTCATGTGGCAGAAGTGGATCACCAGACTCCAAAGCTGTAATATTGCATTTACATCACCACCAGTCCCTTTCATTCACAGTTCAGCTGCACAATATGTAATGCATATACCTTCAGTAGAAGCTTTTATCCAAAGCAAGTTAAAGTGTATCCAATGCATCCATTTTATCAGTACATGTGTTCCCAGGGAATGGAGCTCATGATCTTGCTAGATTCAGCTACATTATAATGTACTATAGGAGAAGGATGCACCTTTAGTTATAGAGAAGTAACATGAATATTTTTTGATCTCACGTTGGCTTTTTACATCCACTGAGCCATTTCATTGTTCCGCAAGCATACTTCCTTTCTATTTCAGACCCTACAATTACATCTGCTTGCATTAGAGGTGGCCCTGTTGTTTCTGACAGTGTGTCAGAGATGGTGAAATAGGGTTTGGAAGCTGGGCTGACATGGGGAGACTGTCATCTAGCATCCAGGCATATGCGACACCATTCTGTCACACAGCTACTGCATCTGGTCTGCATGTTTTCTTCAGAATTACTCACTCTCAAACACACTTAAACAAAAACACAGTCATAAGGACTGTTCACACAGAATGCATTTTTGCATTCCACTGCACTGCTTTTCTGTTGTATTTCTATGTAAATGTGCTAGGCGTTAATGTTAAACAAGACTCTAAACGAATCTCTAGACCTTCTGTTTAATTCCACCACCATGCGTCTCACATTTTAAATGTAAAACATGTTCTGTGTGAACAGCCCCATGTGCTGTACTGATCAGTATCTATCCGTAACGTCTGTCTAAAGGTTACTTTTACAAGGCAACAATGTTTTTCCTTTGCGTTTTCGAAATGTTTCACCTACAGAATACAACATTGTCAAAATGATCCATGAAAACAACTAAAGCTGTATAATGCATGCCAGGCCAGAATTTTTCAGTATATGTCACTTTGTAAAGAATCTGACAATACCTTAAGACAGAACAACACATTATATGCTTGCACACGACGTCATTCTTTTCAGAAATTCAGTTTTTTTTTTTTTTTTTTTTTTTTAAATAAGGACAATAGTGGTATCGTAATAGTTTAATTTGAAACCTGTTTTCGAAATGCATTTTCATGCCCCCAAAGCGCCGTTGCCCTGTAAATGTCCAAGATCTTGTTCTCTCAAGACTGGACTATTGTAATGCTCTATTGGTGGGCCTTCCTGCATATACTATCAATCCTCTGCAACTGATTCAGAATGCAGAAGTGAGAGTAGTCTTCAACAAGCCAAAAAAAAAACCCATGTCACAAAAGCATTCTGGTAAGAAAATTTGTCGGACTTTGATCGGCGCTGCAGCCGCCTTACGATCACATGTGCCATCAAAATGCTGTGAAAGCAAAACGAGACCAGCCGCCTAGGTCAGCGCTGCAGTTGCTCAAAATCAGCTGTGAAAGCCTTGATGATGAATTTATTCTCATTGGGCAGATTCTGTGATGACGAGGACGACGTGTGTTGCATGTATTTTCTTAGACAATTTCCTGTATCACCTCAATAAATATTTTTATGCAAAAACATGGGAATTTCAATTGCATCCACTTCTTCAGCTAAAATCAATGCAAAAATTGTGTGGTCTGCCATGCATGACATTGGTTCAGCACACTATGGAAAGCACAAAGTGTCTTACCTGACAGACATCTCTTTACTTCTCCCCTGCCTGCTACCAGCAGATTTTGCCAGCCGGTGGCAGCTAGTGTAGTTCATCTCGAACAAGCCAATAGTCTTGTTATCTTGTTATTAATTCAATGGTTCATGTTCATTTGTCTTGTTTTCTTGTTTGGCTTTTTTATTTTGTCATTGGTTGTCATGTGATTAATCCAAAAAAGTAACCCATTGAAGTGTGTTTAGCTGTTCCATATGCTAGGTCATTATTTATTGATTACATAACAAAACAATGAACCAATGAAAACATGACAGAAGAAACAAGCAGGAACAGGAGGTCACATGACATGGACCAGGAAACACATGACTAGATGGACCTGACCTGAAAACATTAACAAAAACATAGACAGATTTGACAGTATACCATGCTTGATTTATTATTATTATTATTATTATTATTATTATTATTATTCATGGTTAGCTACCTTATTTGTAACTTAAAACCAGTGCAGCCATTTGTAACTTGAATATGCAGGACTTCCTGTATTAATTGCTTCTGATTATATAGATTCCTATTGATTTCATTGACCATACCTTAACTTACATATTAGGCCCATGAGTTCCATTACTTTGTCTTTGTTTTTGCATTGTCAATAAAAATAATTCCAAACAAATCTACAGCAGATAAACTGGCTTGCTGTATTATAAAATGTTATAGCACTGCATATAATAATAATTAAAAAAACAACAAAAAAACTGGAAATTAAAAAAAACTTGGTCTTATTTCCTGGAACTGGAGGATAGAATTTTATAAACTTATGCTCTTTTTGCATTACCTTTCCGAAAGAGTCAACTTAATTTGACCTGGAAAGCTTTTAGTTAATAAGTCGCTGTAAATGAATTCCTCTGAGGTACAGGAACAGGTGTATGCTCAAGAAATATCACACCACCTTTCTTTGCTTAATACATTTCTAAAAACGGGTGTAAAGCCTGGCTGATACCCTTATAATGACGCCTTCCAGTCATGTCTCTGTGTTCAGCACGCGGTGGCAATCTGTGACAGAGGGGAAAAATGGAGAGAGAGAAAATCTCAATTAACCTGTGTTATGTCCTCTATATTACACTTGAGGCATGAGGAACTCATCTAAAAGAAACGAAAAACATGCGGACCAGGATAATAGACTTCACCAGTCTCAGTTGCCCACAGTGAGGAACTGCATTTGAGCATTTTGGGCACGTAACCAAGCCTATTAAAAAAATGCATCTATATGGAGATTGTTACATGAAATGACTAAATGAGCACCAAACACATTTATTTTCCAGTTTATAAACTGCATCTGGATATTGTATGAGCGGAAAGCCTTTCAAAAGAGAATTTCAAAGGTTTTGTTTCATATTGCACTATTGTTAACATTTTATGTAACAAGTCGGTTTACATTGTTTATTTATGTGCTTAGATGGAATGCAGATATTTGACATTGTTCAAGCTGTTCAAGCATTGTACAAAGCACAGTAAACTATTTCAATAAAAATATTTTTGCACTACTGATATTTTGCATAGAATACATTGTTTAACAATACTATTGTACACTCAACCAACTGTATTTATTACCACTGTTCTTATGTTGCTGCTGTTCATAATGTACATATAATCCTACACTGCATTACTATTTATATTCTGTACATACTCTGCTTAATACTGTATATAGCAACTCCACTGTACATTCTGTAAATCATAGCTTCACTTACTGCACTGATATATAAAACACTATATTCTTGCACTTCTGGTTAGATGCTAACTGCATTTCATTAGCTCTGTACTTGTACTCTGCATAATGACAATAAAGTTAAATCTAATCTAATCTAATCTTATTTGTTTATATTGGCAATAATGTTATGTGTATTTCAGAAAGCTTACACTGTTCACTGTGAGTGCTTTGATGTGCAACCATTAATAGTTCAACATTGTATGAATCATAAGATTCCCAGAAACTCAGTAGCAGTCAATTTCTTTTACTTGCCACTCATATTAAATTGTTTTCAACATTGATTCAAGAAATGACGCAAACATCCTCAGTAGTCCACATTCTCACAGAACATGGTAGAGGAGAAAAAATTGTGATATGACTGGCCATAAGTTACTATCCTTGTTATCAGTGATAGTATACTATGTCAAAGGATTATTAAACAGATTAAATCACTTTATCTCTTCTGTTTCTCTCACTTGACTGAGGGCTTGGGAGCAGAAGAATTTATTTGCAGTGTTAAAACATGGATGGCAGAGTGATCAAAGATCACAATCACATGATGCCTCTCCATCTGTCTCTCACCTGCTGTCTAAATCACCCTAGTCATGCCGCATCTTTCTGTGCTTTGATTGCTGATATGTTTGGCCTGCTTCTTGCCAACTGCTCATGATGCAACAGTGCAAGTGTGTTGCAAAGGGTGTTGAGAAAGGCAAACACAAAAGCTGAACAAACATATAAACAAAAGACTTCTTTATGGATTTTTCTAAGTAGCAGTGAGACTATTGTACTATATACAGATGTTGTATAATAATAACAAACACAAGTACACTACTGGTCAAAAGTTTGGAATAATTATGTTTTTGAAAAAAGTCTCTTATGTTCACGAAGGCTAAATGTAAAAAAAAATACATTAAAGCCTGTAATATTGTGAAATATTATTTTAACATAACAATGCATTTTAAGATTTTCAGCAGCCATTACTTCAGTCTCCAGTGTCAGATGATCCTTCCAAAATCATCTCTTGTTGATTCTGCTTAATTTTTTTTTTTGTGGAAACTGTGATAAACTACCATTCAAAAGATATTTAAAATAAATGCTGTTCATTAAATTCATGAAAAATTTAAAAATTGATTCATATACATGTATACACACACACCACACAAGCATATCACATACAGTAGGCTGCAAAAAAACAAACAAACAAACAAACAAAAAAATCAATAAAAAATAAAATTAAAAAGATTGATATTAAAGTCATTATAAAAATAATATGAATTATGCCTTATCCATCAATATTAAAGACACTGGAACAGGTGCAATAAATACAAACTGCATTTACACCCTTTCAAGCCAAGTGTCAGAAATTGATTCCCTTGGATAAGAGTTTGCACAGGGCTATTAATTCTGCCTAATGATAACAAATGGGTCACAACTGTATACCTTTGCAAAACTTGGCAGTATAAACTCAAGCTGTGATTTTTGTGGTTTCTGTTCAACATTTTGTTTCTGCATCAAAATTACAAAGGGATGCAATTACAGAAGTTTGCATCACACATTTGTGTTTTTCAAGATTGGGAAGCTTTGTTTTTCTTTGGAGATGGATCAGAGGTTTTCCAGCATCCTTACTGAATACAAAAAAATCCCAATTGATTCGTTTTCAATGGCTTTAATTTACATTTGAATTATTAATAAAACAAGCACCAATAACTTTTGCGTGGAAAATAATGATTTCACTATGCTTTGACTGCTTAATTACGGTGAGTCATTTAAGTCTTTGAATAGACTTGCGATTGTGCTGATAATGAGAAAATATTTGATTCCAATCACAGTAAATGCACCTCACAGACGAAACGAGTTAACAAAGCTTCCATAATCATTGTCAGGATGTCCTGACCTTTCCAAGCAAGTTCTTTAATTAACCTTTTGGACCATTTGGACTGTTTAATTACCTATTGGCATCTGTTCATAATATGACAGAAAAAGCATTGATTGTCCTTGTAATTAGTCACAGTTAAATGAATGTATTAATTATATTTGCTCTGAATACTGTTTGTCTCTTTCTCACTCCATGTCCATCTTTTTTGACTGACTTCCTGGCAACATCAGAAATGACCTGCACCCCTCATAATTTTGTTTCTCCCATCCATCAGGCTATATGGGGTCATTTTCATTTTCCTCTTTTCAAGAGCAGCTGTGGATGTGCAAAGTGAATCAACTTCTGTCTCATCCATGGCCTTCCTCTCCCTCCCGTGCGCAACTCTTCAACCAGTTAGATCAGCTCTACCCTGCTAGCGCTCTCTATATTTAGACATTAATCAGATACTATAATTACTTTTTTCACTGTATTTTCCCTCTATCTCTCGCCACTGTCCTGTGTGAAGCCTTAGCTCCGGCATGCGGAGCTCGTGAGGGACTGGCCAAACCTGGTTTGATATGTGAATGAGATGAAAATATATGTGCTAGTCGAGTATGCGTATGCCCAGATGGATCGTGCTTCCACCATGATGAATTTTAATATATGAAGTTAAAAAATGCTCTCCAGTTTTCGATAATCAAATTCTAGCTGTGGGAAAGCAATTGCTGCTTCAAATGCTATACGTGGAAAAAGTAAAGCAAAAAAAAAAAAAAAAAAAATTAAACTCTCAGTTGTCTCAGAGTCAGACAATCCATAAAAACTCTCATGTCTTGAGCATCCTAATGCTAGATTCTTCTTCATGTATCTAAAGAATATTTGATGTATTGATATATATTTTATATTTATATATTTTGATTGAATTTATTCATTTTGTTATACTTTACTTATAATGCCCATTTTGCTTCTCAATGTTTGGAATAGAAGGCTCCCTGTATATTTCCTGACTTTGTGCTTTGCAAAATAATTTTAATAATTTTAATTGTAATTAATTTTAATAATTGTATACAGCATTTTTAAATGATTAAATTAATTATCTATCTATCTATCTATCTATCTATCTATCTATCTATCTATCTATCTATCTATCTATCTATCTATCTATCTATCTATCTATCTATCTATCTATCTATCTATCTATCTATCTATCTATCGTCTGTCCGTCCATCCATCCATCCATCCATCCATCCATCCATCCATCCATCCATCCATCCATCCATCCATCGTCTGTCTGTCTGTCTGTCTGTCTGTCTGTCTGCCTGCCTATCTATCTATCTATCTATCTATCATCTATCTATCTATCTATCTATCTATCTATCTATCTAGACACTCTGTCTGTCTGTTCTCATCTCTTACATTCCATACCTCTCTCTATACTCATCGACATACATGCTCTCTTTCTCTCCGTTATTCCCTCACACCCTTTTCTTGTGGGTAATTTGAAATGTTTACCTGGTCTCATTCATCTCAATTTCCCATTTGCAGAGATAAAAGTCAGAATTGAGACACATCTCTCTCTCCATCCTCAGAGTCATTGATCACCATCACCATCCAATCTCAATAAACAAATTCTTTGCTTGGCATAAAACCAACAGAACAAATAAACACAATATTTTATTTAACATGTGCCCCTGAGAAAAACATATTCTTACAGTATGAATGAGTCTATTTGAGTAGATGCTCCTGGTTATTCTGCAATTTTCAAATAATTTTGTATTTTTGCTAAAAAAGAGTCACTACTGAAAATGCACTGAAAACGAGTTTCTTGAGTGAACATCAGTGCTGTTTGTCTAAAAGTACATATGTGAGAGTGAATTAAAAGAAAGGGAGATTTTGAAAGGTTTTAGTGAGGTCATTGTGCTTTCAGGCATTATCTGCAGGATGCAAAGTTCCATTACAAAATGTTTCTTTAGTGAGCCTGCACTGTGTACACACACATTTTCAGAATAAGACATTACAGTTTTTTTTTCAATCACTTTCGATAATTTTTGAAATGGTCTGTATGTGTAATTTTATGGGACAACTCTACTGCATTTCTGCAAAATGTAGCAACTCACCCAAAACATTCAATTCAAGAATTTAGGCATAAGCTTGTAAATCAAAAGGGTTTTTAAGGCCATGTGAAAAATAAATTCAGTCAAGTGTGTCCAACCTTTTGACTCATAGTGCATGTATTTATCTAATTTTGAGAATGTCTGCTGGTTATGTTTTAGCATCTATACCTGTCTACTTCAAGCACTGATTCAGCACCTTACCAGTGACCTTAAGTCACCTGGCCTGGCTGTGCACAGAAATACATCATTCTGTTCAGTCATTACTTCTGTCTCATCTCTCTCAATAATGCCATTGCCTTCATCAGTCTGCCATCAGTAGTAGACCTGTTCAGCTTGTCCTCCACCCTCTCCTTCTTTCATTCCTGTCTTTATCATTCAGTATATCAGTTATTCTCTTAAACAGTTTTTTTTTCTTCAAGTGTTGCCTTTAAATCACTCAACACAAACTCACAGTCTTCACTGGCTAACATTTTGCTATAAGAAAGCTCTATGCATGAAATTTAGCAAAATCAGCTCATTTATAATCTGTTATACTTATAATGTCATAACAATTAGTGCATTTAATTGACCACCCATGTGTATATATATCAACATCTATTCAGTAGTTGTCCTATGTTAATGAATGGCAGTGTGAAGAATGCCAGTAAACAAAGTTAATTGCAATAAAAAGGTAATTTATAGAATTTTCAAAGGTACAGTATCAGTTTAAGGGTCTGAGAGAATTGGTCATTCAAATAGTGCAAAGGACTTGAGTGGACAGAATTAAGTGTATAATAGACTTATATGAATAATAGCTGTCGTGCCTTGAGGGAGAAATCATCTTACAGTTATATTAACATGTTGTCATACATTTTACATTAGATATCTCTCTGTGGGCAAATTAATAGATAGGAAACAGATGGTTTAATGATTTCATCAGGAGGAATATGTTCAACTATTCTTTTACAGTTACTTTTTTGCATCTGTTGTTATAAATGATAAACAGAAGATTATTTTAAAACCTTCTACTTACAATATGCATAATTAATGTTCCTTGACTGGATTACTTGACTGGATTAACACAATAGCCTACAAATATATTAGTTTTAATGAAGCAGACCTAATCCCTGGAGAAAGCTGTCCGTTAGCATTTCTATTAGTCTCAGTATGTCTATGAGCCTCTTTGTTTTAAATGGATCATAGCTTACTTTTACCCCAAAATAGTCATAATTTATTTTAATATTAACATTTTCTATTTTCTTTCTCTGACCCTTATTATACTGGCCTTTTATTGGTGGTTTGCCTCTGTGTAAACACTTTTTGCATTTGAAATAAGCAGCAAAGTGCACATACACGAGATGCAGTTTTATTGTCCAAATTAGATCAAATTTTTGCAAAGGCTTCTTCACATTGTGACAAGTTCAAAACAGGACAAACGATCCACCCTGAAACATGCAGCTTGAACTGTTAAGAAGGATGTCCTTCAGAAGGATATCTGAACTTACTGTATGTTTTCATATAGTGGGCCTCTTTTATCTCAAAAGATCAAGGAAAATCTGATTCCTTATGATATAAGACCCCTTTAAAGGCCAGAATCAATTTGAATCTTTGCTTGGCGACATTTACTGTAAAAAGACTAAACTGAAACATTGATTCTTGGAAATTCTGCTATTTAATTATTAATCGTAACTCACACAAGTGGCTTAGCATGATTAATTGAACTTAAGTATGGCCTGATAAAGAGCACACATTATGGCACGCTGCTATTCACAGACTTTGACATTGTGTGAGAGTTTTAAGTTCTATTTGTGGCTGGTAGGGATTTTTACTCTAATCTTTTGTAGGTAACATCAATATGCCAGTAAATTCATAGAAGCTGTAGATCTGTTATTAGATTCTGAGCAGTTTGGAATCAAAATTATTTGAATTATTAATATATTTTGATGGCTTTGTGATTTATTTTAATACCTTAAAAACTGTAGTAGTAATGAATTATATGGAGAGAGAAAAGTGAAAAAGATCACAACAATATTAAAGCAACACTATGTAACTTTTTCTGTGTTCAAATTTGCAAAATGTATATAATGAGTGAGAAGATCATAAATTCATCTACCAAACCGCCTTTTTATCTTATCCCAAATCACTAAGGTACAATAATAATTAGTGATTATTTTTGGACTATTGTAGCCTGTTTGGGTTGTCACCGCTGCGGAGTAACACATACCTGTGTGAATCTTTAAGTAGTGTGCAAATTACAGTATTTAACTTTAAGTGACTTTTACTGAAGCTTAATTTTGTCTGACTTTTTTTGCCGTTCTTACTCCATTGAAATGAACCTGACTGCTACTTCTGCTGATTAATGTAAATGAGCCAATTGTTTGCTTGCTAAGATGTTGTTCTGAACTTGGACACTGATGCATAGCTGCAAGTAACATTATGGAGAGCAACAGTAAAGATCCAATTAATTGTCTCCGCATGGGGATTGATTTTTAATGGTAACTATAAACCTTTAAAGACAAACCTACAAGGTTGTTAATAAATAGAATATGTTTTTGTTGAATCCATCAGCCCACAAAAGCTTCCAAGATGGCGGCGCGTCCACACGCAGCGGCTTCTCTCTGTCCCGTCAGAACGGTATTTTCGTGTTTTTTTTGTCTTGTGAGTCGCAGTGTTTTTGTACGTCGTCATCGCGTCTATCTGTCTTTAAGCACGCATACAGTCGTGAGTTTCTTTTGGATGTCGGCAGAGCCGCATTTTTAGAGTTAAACTCCGCGCACGCGGAACTGCTGCGAGATCTCGAACTGCTCCGGGGGCCTACACCATCACCGACCCCCTCTACTGCATCTCGCCCACAGCGGAGGCGCCACAAGCGGCGTGAGAGGAAGCAGAAGAGGGGTAAGCGCGGAGGTATCCGGGCTAGGCTAACGGCTAACCCCCCACAAGCCATCCATCCCCCCACCGTCGTACTGGCTAACGTACGCTCTTTGGACAATAAACTGGTCTACATCCGATTACTACGTTCAACTCAGAGGACTGTAAGAGACTGTTGTGTGTTTGTATTCACGGGAAACATGGCTCAGCGACAGCGTTCCGGACTGCGCCATTCAGCAGCTCGACCAGCTGACGTGCTATCGAGCAGACAGAGCTCGCGTCGCGGGAGGAAAAAACCCGCGGCGGCGGGCTTTGTGTTTACATCAATGACGCGTGGTGCCGCGATGCTGTTGTGATCTGCAAACACTGCTCACCCCTGGTGGAGTTTATGATTATTAAGTGCCGGCCGTTCTATCTGCCGAGGGAATATACTGCCATACTGCTCATTTCGGTTTACATTCCCCCGAACAACAGCAACAGCAACAGGAACGATGCACTAAATGAACTGTACCAGCACATCAGTGAGCAGCAGACAGCACACCCCGATGCTTTTCTCATCATAGCTGGGGATTTCAACCATGCTGACTTAAAAGAGTGTGTTTCCAAAAATACACCAACACATTAACTTTCCAACAAGAGGTAAAAACATTTTAGACTTTGTTTACACCACACAGAGAGGAGCTTACAAAGCCCTCCCCCTCCCCCACCTCGGTGCCTCAGACCACATCACTGTCATGCTAATGCCTGCATACAGACCGCTCGTTAAAGTCGCCAAACCAGTTCAGAAACAGATTCAAGTGTGGCCAGAAGGATCGTCTGAGGCTCTTCAGGACTGCTTTGATACAACTGACTGGAATATGTTTAAGCAGGCTGCCACTTATAATAACTCCACTGACCTCCAGGAGTACTCGGAGACTGTCACTGCCTACATCACCAAGTGTATTGAGGATGTAACAGTCACAAAAACCATTACTGTCCGGGCCAACCAGAAGCCGTGGATGACAGGGGAAGTCTACAGACTCCTGGAGACGCGGAACGCTGCCTTCAGAGCTGGAGACGAGGGGGGCCTGAGGACCGCTAGGGCCAACCTATCCCGCAGCATCAGAGAGGCTAAGAGACAGTACTCCAGGAGGATAGCCCATCAATTCAGCGACAGCAGAGACACTCGGAGCCTGTGGCAGGGGATACAGACCATTACGGACTACAAGCCCCCCACAGCGGACCTGTGACAGCAACATCTCTCTGCTGAACGAGCTGAACACCTTCTTCGCTCGCTTTGAGGCACAAAACAGCTCCACTGCACAGAAGACTCCACCTCCTCCCAGTGACCAGGTGATGACGCTGACCCCGGACAGCGTGAGGAGATCCTTCAGCAGGATCAGTGCATGCAAAGCTCCGGGTCCTGACAACATTCCTGGGCGTGTACTGAGAGACTGTGCAGCAGAACTCTCTGATGTCTTCACAGACATTTTCAACATATCACTGAGTCAAGCTGTTGTTTCCCACATGCTTCAAAGCTACCACCATCATTCCAGTCCCGAAGAAGCCATCTCCATCATGCTTCAATGACTACCGTCCTGTTGCACTTACTCCCATCCTCATGAAGTGCTTCGAACGGCTAGTCATGCACCACATCAAGTCTACCCTCCCCCCCTCCCTGGACCCATTCCAGTTTGCATATCGGTCCAACCGCTCGACCGATGATGCCATCTCAACTACCCTCCACTCAGCACTCACACATCTAGAGGAAAAAGACTCATACGTCAGAATGCTGTTCATAGACTTCAGTTCAGCATTCAACACAATCATCCCTCAACAGCTCATTCACAAACTGGTCGAGCTGGGGCTCAACACTTCGCTGTGCAACTGGCTGTTGGACTTTCTGACTGGAAGACCTCAGGCAGTACGTGTCGGCAGCAACACATCCAGCACCATCACACTGAACACTGGGGCCCCCCAAGGATGTGTGCTGAGCCCCCTCCTCTTCACTCTGCTGACCCACGACTGCACACCGTCACACAACTCCAACCTCTTTATTAAGTTTGCGGATGACACGACTGTGGTGGGTCTCATTAGCAACAGAGATGAGACAAACTACAGGAGCGAGGTGAGCCGCCTGGTCGGGTGGTGCAGTGACAACAATCTCTCTCTGAACGTGGAGAAGACGAAGGAGATTGTTGTGGACTTCAGGAGAGCGCACACTCAGCATGTTTTTTTTATATGAGAATGGAGTCTAGTCGTTTGAGAGGAGAAGTTAAAAATGTTTATGTGTGTGTAAATAGGAGAGGACCTCTCCTGGACCGACAACACCGCAGCACTGGCCAAGAAATCACAGCAGCGTCTCTACTTCCTCCGCAAACTGAGGAGAGCCAGAGCCCCACCCCCCATCATGTACACCTTCTACAGAGGCACCATCGAGAGCATTCTGACCAGCTGCATCACTGTGTGGTATGGCGCCTGCAACGCGTCCTGCCGGAAGACTCTGCAACGCATAGTGAGAGCAGCTGAGAAGATCATTGGTGTCTCTCTCCCCTCCCTCCAGGACATTTTATGGAACCCGTCTCACTCGAAAAGCCCTCTGCATTGCAGGTGATCCCACTCCCCCCGTCACACAGCTTCTTCAGTCTGCTCCCATCAGGGAGGAGACTGCGGAGTCTCCAGGCCAGGACCAGCAGACTGAAGGACAGCTTCATCCATCAGGCTGTCAGGAAGCTGAACTCGCTCCCGAACTTACCCCCCCGTCCCTCTTCTGCCTCAGGCACCACTGAACTATGAAAACCCCCCCCCCCCCCCCCCCCCCCCAGGTCCCACATCCCCAGGTCCTTCCACCCCCCCCTCCCTCTAACATACGAATGTCATGCACCAGTCACTTTGTGCAGCAGTGGTCTGCTCACTACCTCATTCACCATGGATCTGACATCTTTCTACCTCCTCATCAGTCAGTTTAGATAAAATAACTGCTCTGAGCCCTTTGTCACTTTGTCACTTTTAATCAGACTGAATAAGCTATTTTTTTATGCACTAAAAATCTTTTTATCTGCACTGTTTGTTCACTGGTTTGCACTCTATCTGCCATGTGCCTTGTGCTGCTTTTATTTAACCTTATTTTTATTTAATTTTTTCTATTATGTCTTTTTTACATTCCCTTATTGTATAGTTTTATCTTTTATTTTATATTTGATCTAGATTTTTAGGCTCTACTGTTAGTGTTATCTGTACGCACCGGGGGTCTGAGAGTAACGCAATTTCGATTCTCTGTATGTATGTACTGTACATGTGGAAGAATTGACAATAAAGCAGACTTGACTTGACTTGACTTGACATTAGTCAAGTCAAGTCACCTTTATTTATATAGCGATTTTAACAATACAGATTGTGTCAAAGCAACTGAACAACATTAATTAGGAAAATAGTGTGTCAATAATGCAAAATGACAATAGTAAACACTAATTTTTCAGTTAAAGGCAGTTCATCGAATTCATTGATGTCATCATCCAGCTCAGTTCAGTTTAAATAGTATCTTTGCATTCATTTGCAATCAAGTCAATGATATCACTGGAAATGAAGTGTCCCCAACTAAGCAAGCCAAAGGCAACAGCGGCAAGGAACCAAAAGTCCATTGGTGACAGAATGGAGAAAAAACTTTTGGAGAAACCAGGCTCAGTCGGGGGGCCAGTTCTCCTCTGGCCAGACAAAACCAGCAGTTAGGTCCAGTCAAGGCTGCAGCAAAGTCACATTGTGCAGAGGACTCAACTGGTTCCTGTAGTCTTGTCCCGGTAGTCGTCTGAGACAAGGTCTTCACAGGGGATCTGTATCTGGGGCTCATCTAGTTGTCCTGGTCTCCGCTGTCTTTCAAGGTTGTAGAGGTCCTTTCTAGGTGCTGATCCAACATCTGGTCTGGATACGTACTGGATCCGGGTGACTGCAGTGATCATCTGATCTGGATACAGACTGGATCTGGTGGCTACGGTGACCTCGGAATAAGAGAGAAACAAACTAATATTAGCATAGATGCCATTCTTCTAACAATGTAGCAAGTACATCGGGTGTTATGGGAAGTGTTTCCAGTTCCTGGTTCTAGTAAGAACTCTAGCTGCTACATTTTGGATCAGCTGGAGTTTATTAAGCGTGCAGAACAACCACCCAATAAAGCATTACAATAATCTAACCTTGAGGTCTTAACGTATGGATTAACATTTCTGCATTTGTCATTGAGAGCATAGGTCGTAATTTAGATATATATTTTTGAGATGGAAAAATGCAGTTTTACAAATGCAAGAAACGTGGCTTTCTAAGGAAAGATTGCTATCAAATAGCATACCTAGGTTCCTAACTGTTGACGAAGAATTGACAGAGCAGCCATCAAGTTTCAGCCAGTGTTCTAGGTTATTACATGCAGAGTTTTTAGGTCCTATAATTAAGACCTCTGTTTTTTTTTTCTTTTTTTTTCTTTCAGAATTTAGCAGTAAGAAATTACTCGTCATCCAGTTTTTTATATCGAATATGCATTACACTAGTTTTTCAAATTGGTATGTTTCGCCAGGCCGCGAAGAAATATAGAGCTGAGTATCATCAGCATAACAGTGAAAGCTAACACCGTGTTTCCTGATGATAACTCCTGATGATATCGATCATTATTTTAGCTCATTTTTAAAACATTGTGTTTAACAGCAGAATTTCTGGTGAAAAACTACTATTTACATATTTGTGTGTATATATTTCACAATAAATGTAATATAAGATCTACATCTTTAAATCAATAGTTTTTCATTTTTTGTTCAAAATGATTTTCGGTAGTAATATTGTAGTATTTTAGTTCTTTCATTAAAGCAGGTAAGTTCACAGTTTCGTAGCTTTGTCTGTTTAATTCAAACCAATTTTTGCTTCAAATCAAAGATTGTAATATTGTGCTTTACCTTGTAGCTGGTTGATTTAGTTAATGGTTTATAATACTTTAACAAAGACTTTTTTTAAATCCCTATGGGAAAAACACTTCCAAGGCTGCTGAAAAAGTAAGCAGACACTGTTTCACTCTATTGAAGTGAAACAAAAGAAACACAGGCAGTTAATTTATAGTTATGAGCTGATTAAGCAGTCAATTAATTTAATGTTGGTGCTTTGCTTCTATTAGAATTCATTTATTTAGGTCTTATTTTTGCTTGTAAGTCAGCCATTCAGCTCGCAGATCATTTGATCATTCAACTTGGAATCATCTGAAAACACTGCGGTAGCTGGTTCAAACACACTTTTAATGCCAAAACACTGCTTGTATCACAAAAAAACAAAACAGAAAAACCCAACAAGAAAGAGACATACACTATTTTCATCAGTGCTTATCAGCATTCCCATGCTGTCAGGCAGAGCTGAACTTTGTCTGTTTCCTGATCTGCCTCTTTATCCAATAATCCCCCGTGGGGGGCCTTGATGGAGACACACTCCTCTTATAGGTGAAGAATTTGGATGAGCCGATGACAGACAATTGCTTTAAATTGGGGGTAAAGGAAATGAGACACAGAGATAGAAGAAGGGAGGGCTCTCTCACATGGCTGATGGACTGTGCAGAGAACATGCCAGCAAAACAGTTTAGGGGAAAGTGGCTCGAAAAAGACATTTAAAGCAACAGATGCAAAGGGCTGACATTTTCTCTCCTTAGGGGGGGATGTAGAGATTTAAAAAAAAGCCAGAGCAGTGAAGGGATAAGTCTTGGTGAGTTTTAGCAGAGAGGTCTAATAAACCTTTTGTGTCTTGGTTAAGTCTGATGTTTGTTTGTTTGCATGTTCATTTGTTTTCATACATCTATAACTTCTGTAAATGCCTGCAATGTCTGTTCCAAACATAGTACAGAGGCGTTGTAATTGTGCTGCCTTCTGAAAACTTGTTTTAGACCAACTTTCCAAGGCAGCATCTCATCTATCTTAAACTGATGAAGCAATACTGTAATGCACTGTGAAAAGCTCAGTGGAAAAATAAATCCCATATGTTTGATATATTGGCTATATAATTAATTGTTAATAATTAATATTTATAAATTGTGCATTATTGGAAAGTATGAAATACTTATGACTAAAAACAGTAAGTGCAGTTAAAATTGACTATTTAATACAAAAGTTCTGTATTATTATTTTAATTAGCATAATGTGTAATTTGCTTAGTTACATCCTGACTTCAATTATGAATAGTGCTTAATACGAAGTGTCTATTTACACTAAGTGCAAATAGGCTATTTACACTATAACTCCACCCACCGACGTGTAATTGGGCTAGTCAACACTATACAAGACTATTGTCTAACAACAGCTTCAGTGGTATAGATTGTAATGCGTGTGCTTGGGTTTGAATCCGCCTTTTGCTGAACTTTTTTTTTCTTCCTGTTCAAATCTCATATCACACCGGAAAGTCATTTATTTTCAATAAAAATGAAAGAAATAATTGAAAAGTTGAAAAAGTAGTTGTAGGGAGGGCTTTATTGTTCCAATAAGGTGGCATCCATTTAATAATTTGAATTAAAGTTATAATTTACACTCAATACGTTATTATTGCATGCTGTTTGATAATGTGCTGAGGTGCAGATAATCTATAGCTATTTGCACTTTGTGTAAATATCCTTATTAATCAATATTTACACAGTGCAAATAGCTGCTGCCTTTTCTATATATATATATCTTTTATTATTATTTTTTTTTTTCATGCTTAGTCCCTGTTTGTGTGCTGTGAATAGCCACTTATCAAACCTTGAGGATTGGTAAGATTTTTTAAAATGTTTTTGACACAAGTCTCTTATGCTCACCAAGGCTGCATTAATTTGATCCAAATGACCTGTAATATTGTGAAATGCTATTACAATTTAAAACAACCATTTTCTATATTAATAAATGTAAAATATGACTTATTCCTGTGAAGTCATTATAATATTCAGGTTTTTCTTATTTTTTCTTCTTATTATTATTATCAATATTGAAAACAGTTGTGCTGCTTATTAGTTTTGAGGAAATTTGTAACATTATTAATGTCTTTCATGTCACTTGATCTATTTATTGCATCTTTGTTAAATAAAAGTATTAGTTGATAAATTAATAATAAATTAATTAAAATATATCTAAAAAACAATTTATAGCTATTATTTGATTAAATTTGAAAACACAGACGTGACACATACTACAAACAAACACACACTGATTTTAAGTGGCTAATTTGCTTATGCACCCACACATGATCAGGCATGAGTTGCTGATGTGCAAAAAGCATGAATGTGTAACACTAACCATTCATGACATCTCATGTTTTTTTTTTTCTGTAATCGTGACTGGTGTCATTGAGACGATGCTCTGATTTTTCCTTTTGATCACTTTATTGCTGCATTTAAAGGGTTTTGCTTTTAGCATGGCTTCGTTAGCCACTGTTGGTAATTGTTGCAACCTAATGGGAGCAAAAATGTGCATTTTTCCATTGACATCCATTTAATATTGGTGTCAGATTCGAGAGGGCAGGCGCGATGTGCATTTGACTTTCATCTGCAATCAGTGTTTAAAGCAATGTATTTCTTGTAATAAAAGTAAAAATGCACAACAGCAAAGAAAAAAAATGGATTTTCATTCCACTCAGAGGTCAAAATATATAAGTACCTTTGTTTTGGGAAGAACAACTCAAGTAAACAGAGCATCATATTTAGTGATCTGTAACATCAAAAATTTACCCCTAAACTTAAATACTTAAAATAAATACAAATATCAGCTAATATGCAAAATACAAGCCATTGGTATGTAATTATGAGCAACATGATACAGCTCCACTGACTCACTGACATTAGTTTGGGGGCGGGTCTACCTATTTGTCTAATCTATGGCAGACGGGAGTGTTCAGATAACCTGTTTGAAAACTGTCATTATTTTTGCAGTTGCATTTGGTGATACTAGTGATGCAGAAATTACACACCTGAGCTATGTTTCAGACTGAGCACACCTGCTTATGAAAATGTGTATGTGTCTGTTTTTGTTCACTTATAGCTGTTTTTAGAGCTGTTTTAAGGCTCTTCTCTGTGGCAACATGTGTAGTCTTAGTCCTAGGACCTAGAATGTCCCCAGTTGTGTCTTTGACCTTTCCCAGTAATGTGCTTTCTCAGACTTTGGTCGTGACATTTTCCATGTAGTGTACAGGCCACAGAGACCTCCAGCAAGAAAAGAAAGTTCCTTTCAATATCTTCGGAGCTTTTAAAGTTCCTTTAGTCCACCTGTGCTGTTTTAAACCAAGCAGGATGCTAGTGAGCTGAGCATAGTGGGCTATTGATGGGGTTATCAAGTAAATAACAAACCAAGAGCTTGGGCACAAACTCACAAACATACACACATCAACTCAGAGTCAAAGCTTCTCATCCGCTGACAGCTGAAATATTTTTGTAACAGTTTGGCACAATGTTCCACACAAACACACGTAGCCCATTTCATAACTGCCAAGAGGACAGCTATACTATTATGGGTTTGCACAGATCATCAACCATTGCATGTCTGGCCGCTCACTGCAATCCAGAGAATTTTTTTTTTTTTTTTTTTTTAGTAAATTCTGAGACAAAAATACAAGTTGACACCTTAGCCTCTTTTTCTATTTCAATTTGTATAGTCCCTGGTGAAACATGTTGATGTGTCCTGTTAATATTTGCCCATTGTCTCACTGGGTTCTAATGAACCAATTCATTTAATAAGCATTTGTTGATTGAGGCAGTTAAGTTCTTGTTTTATAAATAGATAGTTAATATGGCGAAGGCTAATTTTGCCATTATAGTAAGATGAGTTTATTTCACTATTAGTTAGTGCTTATGAACATCTTCTCTATGGACCTTATTTAGGCTAGATGTGATTTTATGAATGAAAATGAGGAATGTGTGAGATGGCAGTGTAGTCCATTTAGTAGATTGTACAGTTTGTACATTCATATGAGGTCAGTAAAATATGAAAATGTCTTTCTGAAAGGTTTTCATTAAAAAAAAAAAAAAAAAAAACTCCAGGGGAAAAAAAGCCCATAAAAACTAAATGTGGTGTAGAACCTTAAGACCTTTTTTTTTTTTTTTTTTTTTTTTTGTATTTACAAGTAATCCATTGTTTAAAAATCTGACAGCTGTTTGCCAAACGTTTACTCCAAAAATATGGATATGAAATTATTACAAGATGACATTTTGGTGAAATTGTGATTGGAGATAACTTGTTAAGTTCTTCTAACTGACAACTTTAATATTTGAGTTATCACAAGTTAAATAAGTCATTCTAATAACGTCTCAGGTTACGCATGTAACCAAGGTTTCCTGAGAGTTAACGAAATGCTGCGGAATGCACATTGGGGAATGCAGCCTGCATGTGAAGCATGTGTGCAACAACACCAATCTATTGGTCCACATGGCCCATGACATCATAGGCAGAGTGCCCTGAAGTATAAAAGGAAACCTGCTGAATACATCATCCACTTGTTCCATAGTTGTCTGAAGGAGACGTAAACAGGTAGGCCAAAGGCATGGCAGCATCTTGTTCCCTCTCGGGGGAACCATGGTTACATGCGTAACCCGAGACGTTCCCCTTCTAGGGAACTCCACGCTGCTTCCCCTAGGTGGCACATTTGGGAATGAAATCCAACCAAGCAGTGCCAAGGTGCATGTTTGTCCACCTGGTGTAAGAGCACCAAGGAAGCGACATGCATACACCAAGCCTTTCTTCAGAAAGGGGCAATGCCCCTGATGCCACGGGCCACCCACATAACTTGGCAGAAATGGGGGAACCTGAATAAATCAAGGGGAACATCCCACCCAAGTACGAATACAGCTATCCTCAGATAGCTATGCTATGTGAGCAATACTAGCCTGGATACACAATACCACTGAAGAGACTAACTAGAAAGCCTCTAGAGGAGCTCAAGAGATTGCCACTTAAATCCCAGGTAATGAGAGTAGCTGCTGAGCTAGAACACAGCTATCCTCAGATAGCTATGTCCTAAAGGTCTTATAAAGGCTTGTAGACCAGAATAACATGCACAGTTAGCCTAGATAGCCTTCCTACAGAGCTGCCCAGACTACAGAGAGTGGGCTATCTACTTACAACCTTAACAGGGGAGATAGCACTGTCTAGGCAAGGGCTCAAGGAGACCACTACTGGAAGACCCTAAGATGGGGAGCAGTTACTTAGCTAGCACATAGATATCCTCAGATAGCTATGTACCTAGGAAGGGCTACCAGAAGGGGGACTGTCTGAAACTACCCAGACCACAAAGAGTGGGCTGTCTACTTATAACCCAAAGAGGGGAGACAGCACTGTCTAGGTAAGGGTTCAATAGACAGCTACTTAAAATCCCTAAGCAGGGGAGCAATCACTGAGTTAGCACATAGCTATCCTCAGATAGCTAGGTTCTAGGAAAGGGGACCACTACAGGTGAGGGCTCAACACACTGCCAGTAAAACACAGCTAGCTGTATTCAAGTAAGCCTGTCCTGCCATAACAATGACTGAAACATAACCACCCATAGATGGCTATACTAAGGAGGTACCCAATCCGTGTCAGTTCCACAGTAGGCTAGCAAAGCACCGTGCTATTGACCAGCAGCTCACAAGAGGGAGATCTGGACCATCCGTAAATGATTCGCTAAAGAGTGAACACATAAACATTATTAGTCTGCGATCAAAGCCTGAAGCAAGCAGTGGCAATAACACTAGAGGTCTGGACACAGCTATCCTCAAATAGCAGTTCCCTCAGATAAGGCTGAAGATTGTCCAGACCACGGAAGTGGGCCATCTATTTAAAACCCTGAAGGGGAGACAACACCAGGCACCAGTCCAGGCAAGGGGCTCACAGAAACCACAATTTAAAACCCTAAAAGGTTTTATTTCCAGAACTTGTGCTAAGGGGAATCCAACCTAGTTACAGAAGATAGGGTAGAACATAGATGCCCTCAGACCACCATATTCCAGAGCAAAGTAAGCTTGAGCTGGAGCATAACCATCCGCAGACGGCTACAATCCGGCTTAACACAGGAAGAGACATTTCCTATAACCACTCTAGGTGCTGAAACACCCTGGGAGAGAACTTCTCTCCACAGATTATTTAAATATATTCACGCCCAGTGAGGCTCTCCACACACACAATAACATGGATATTAGAGAGGCACGGCAGAGCTGAATATAGCTTTGCACACGATCTCGCAGGATCAGGGCTGAAACAACTTTGTGCTCACACTTCATCGTCATAACAACCCAATAGTTTCCATGGCATCTGACAATCTGTTTAGAGAGGGTTTGAGAATCCCAGAGATCAAAGCGATGACCACGAGGTGAGATAAACTGTGCCTTGGCAACAGCGGAACCGGTCCGCGAGCCATGAACGCTTTGTCCCACATCCCTCGGAAATAGGAACAAATGCGGGCAGAGCCTAGACATCGAGACTCATCACTATGCGCGTGTAACTCGCATGCACTTGCTTTTAGCCGAGACAAATGCGAAAGCAGAACATGTCCTCGACTGTTAGGGTGCTTTCACACCTTGCCCATCGTTTCGGAACCTGGCGCCTCTCCCCCCTTAGCTTGGTTTGTTGGGCATATGTGAACAAGGCAATCACGCACGGATCTGCACCAAAACAATCGGTCCAAGATCGCCTGAACGAGGTGGTTTCAGCTCGATTGAAAACGAACTCTGGAGTGGTTCATTTGTAGTGAGAAAGCAATCCAATCCAACGGATCAACGAACCAGGCTATTTCACAGTGTATAATGGGTAATTACGTAAGTTCCATGAAAAGCATTAACTTTGTTATTTTGCTAATACTTCAAAATTAACCTGTTAATGTCTGTGGGTGAGAGCGTCTTCGCCATTCAAAATCAAAGCGCACTTTTTAATTTTATAATGCCGTATTATTGCTCTTCTTCATAGTAGGTGTATTTAAAAGAAAATTCCTGATAAATCCTGGACTCCTGCTCAAAATGATAAATTAATATAATGACAGCAACAACAAAAAAACATCGTTCTATACCCTAGCTGTGACAGCTAAGTGGAATCCTGGAAAATAAACCGTGGAACTTTGACAGATGAGAGAACAGTTTACTTTTGCGTGACTTGTATTAACAAATTTGGTCCGTTTAGAAACTTTGCCATGTGAAAGCGAACCACCAAGAATGAAAAGTAACATTGTGATCATTTTAATCTCTGTTTCGGAACAAAGCAATCGATTTACAGGTGTGAAAGCACCCTTAGGGGCCGTTCACATATCGCGCCTAAAAACATGTGGAAAATGCTAGGCGCGCCGCTTTCTGCTTTTTTCCAACCTTTGGGCACTTGAGCTCCTGAGGCGTCTGCCGTTGCTAAGCAACCATGACTAGCGCAATCCATGAAGACGTGGAAATTTCAGCAAAGGATAAATGGATTTGCAGCACAAAAAATTGCTTGCAGTAGCTCTGCTACTAAATTGATTTAAAAATGGCTATCCATATACAGCTATGATCAGCTGTTCCTTCATCTTGGCTGAGCTTTCAATGTTGTTACGGGAAAGGATGAAGCTGATTAGTTGGTTCTTGTCTCGTGACCCGCGGTGCACTTGCGGTATTCTGAAAAGTTGAAATGTTTTTATCTCATTGCGGCGCTGACGCGTCTGGAAAAAATGAACACGTCGCACCGCATGTGCTTCGCGACCGCGTCGCTTCAAAAATGAGCGTGCCTGCTGCGCATGTACATTTGAAATAACGAACCTGCGAATCCCGTGATCCGAGTCTTCGCTGTGCCTCGGCAGCAGCTGGACCCGAACCATGCAGGCTGCATTCCCCAATTTTCTCCCTAGGGGGTACAGAGTGTAAAAACACCAAAAGAGAGTCTGGAGCTGAGCAGGCTGGCAGAGGCTCCTGATTATTTTTGTTTTGATGCGGCAGCATTCGCAGTAAATTGATTTAGCATTTTTGGCAGCCTGTGGAAGAACAGAGTTATCAATTGGCTTTACAGCACCAAGCATCCATCTCAAACAGATACAATGTAATCCAATCTATTTCCAAGAATAAACAAAGGATGCCATTTATTAAATGGGAGACTGACAAATGCTTGGTGACTGCTTCCAACACTGCTGCACCGATCTCTCATTTTCAACTTGCTTTGATGAATTTAGGTGGTGTAACAAGGCCTGATGGATTATGGGGCTTGTCAGAGATGCTGCAGTTGCCAGTCTGTCTGATCCTGGATCAGGTAGAGGCATCTCCATATCTTCGCACGGCCTGCTAAGACTGATTTGGAGATGGATTACAGAAGCTGCATCTTGAAAGATCCATTTTTCACCTCTGGGTTACGTCTCCATTTGATAGCGAAGGGTGACAGTAGATTTGTTTATTGCTATATGCTTGATGTATGATGGCAGTGCCAGGAAGTACCTGGCTTGAATGTATTGTGTTTTGAGTTGGGGTCAGCAAAGATCCCCGAAAGGTGGGTCCATTTTTGCTCCCTTCCATTAGGCTGGCTATTTGTCTGGGAAACTTTATTGTGGGATTTATCCTCTCTATAGCTCTCTTTTGCACTACTTTTCCCTCCCTCTCACACTTTCAACTCTCTCGCCCCCACCCTTTTCTCTCTCTCTCTTACCATCAGAACAGGCAAGAGGCACAAATTTAGCAATCGCCTTCAAAGTGCACTGGCTGCCTTGGGCAACTGTATATTGCTATGTGCCTCATTTTTATTTCTGCGCTCCCAGAAGCTGACTCTTTGTCCCACGATCAAAGGGAGGCACAGGGGGCTGGAGGACATTTAAGATTACAAGCACTCTGGGAGATGATCTGAGCCTCATCCTGCAGTCAATGTGAAGGATTAATAGTCTGCCATGGCAGCCCAGCCATGTGGCGCTGTCTTACATTAGCTCATTCTCCACAGTTGTATTTAAAGTTTGCTACCCACAACATGGCACTGTTTGCTGATTTTACTCACTTAAAGGGGTGGTTGACTTCTTTTTTCTAGGCTTGATTGTGTTTTCTAGGCTTGATTGTGGGTGCAGTCTAACATGTGTTCATGCTTCATTTTTTAAAAAACACATTATTTTTTCACATAATTTACCTTTATTCCACACTGATCTGTCACTTCTCTGACAGACACCTCAATTATTTCCTGTTTTTATGAAGCCCCTCCCTCAGAAATACACGATGGTGCTAAGATTGATCAGCTGCCACATTGTGTTGTGATTCACTAAGCCGCCTCTAGAGCGCGCCTGAACATCCCGACCCTCAAGCTCAGAATGTGCTCCGGTTGTATTGTAAACAATGACGTCCTCTATTTTGCTTATCAATTTGAGCCCGATTGAGATGCAGAGAATTTTAATGAAGAGGATAGCGCAGAACCTGTGCAAGCATGGCTCTTAATGGTATGTTTGTAGTTGTCTCATTCGTCTAGATACGCTGTTGTTTATAAATGCTACTGCGTCAAAGACTATAGAATACCCAAGACATGTCACTCGTATAGTTTTGAATGGGAAAAAAATGCAATGCTCAATATGGCTGCTCAATCTCAGGATGAAAGAGCCAATCGCTAATCGGTAAAGTCATTGCGTCACTGCAGCTGCAGTTAGAAGTCCCGGTTGCTATAGAAACAGTGAGAGATCTGAGACGTGCTCTTAGGACTGCGCATGTGCACTGCCTGATCTAGCCTGAAAAATAAGATTTTTATAACGCTATTTGAGCAAAAGTAACAACATTTATGACACAGTTGTTGTCAGATTTCTTTTGTGATTTCAAATATGAAATTTAATCGTAAGCTTAGTGAACAGTTTTGGAGAATTTGATGTTTTCCCATTCAAAGAGATAGGAGATGCACTTGCATGCCTGAGAGATGTTTCAAAGGGGGCCGCCGAGTGAAATGACTTGTCTTAAAAGGACTTTGCTTTTAATATATGGTTTTATTCTGATTAAAGCTTTAATACAGCACAGCAACCGTACGCGTCCATGTATAACGCTTCTCATTATTATCAAAAAATAAGTGTATAAATGGAACAGTTTGTTGGCACTGATCTGACGATCTGAATGAGAGAGGGAGAGAGGGAGAGAAAGAGAGAGACAGAGAGAGATGCGGAGTAGGGCAACACAAGGAACAGGATTGAGAACAGCTGCTTTAGAACATTGGTTTTGAAACTTGTGAATCCATTAGAATTGTTAGAAGACAGAATCGCGATTCATATATGAACAGATTTTTATGTGCACCCCTAGTTTTCTCTTCCTCTTCTCTAAAGCAGCACAACATGGCCTCACCCCCTTTGTTGCGTGTTCCTGGGGGCGGGGTTTATCTGTGTTCCTGATGTAACGGACCTGGGAAGAATCTTGTTGTAGTCCCTTACCTGCCGTTTTTGTAGGCATTAAACTGCCAGAATTTTAAAAGACATAGATATATCCGTTTGCATTGAACTTTTAGCGTTGCAACTTAGCAGATATCGTTTATGCTCAAACAGCAACATTACACACTAACTAACATTAAAAAAGTGAAATCGCAATCAACCACCCCTTTAATCTTGTGTTGAAGTGGAGTTTGCATGGGACTTTATGTGCCCTGAAAACTTTGATGAAAAAAAAAGTTTTTTGCCAAAAAACAGTTTTTGCCCTATTTTCCAGTATCGTGATATTGGGACACATTTTTTTTTTTTTGGGGGGGGGGGGGGGGCGATATAACATAATTCTGGTCAACTTGATGATATATATATATATATATATATATATATATGTTTCATATGTTTGAGGACCAATTCTCACTATTGTCACCATATTCTAACTTGTTGAGATTGTGAATTGGTGGGTTTTCATTAAATGTGAGCCAAAATTATCACAATTAAAAGAACCAAAGACTTAAACTACTTTAAACTATATATATATATATATATATATATATATATATATATATATATATATATATATATATATATATATTTACATAACAGCAAGCATAATTTTGCAGCATATGATCAGGTTGGTTTTGTTCAAAGCATCAAGCAATATTATAATGTATCAAATTCTATTACTGAGAAACTCAGAAGAGTAACAAAAATAGCATCTGAGTAAAGAGGATTGAAATGATGCAGACAGTTTAGACTATGGTGACTTTATCTGAACTCTCATAAGAATTTTTAGATGAAGGCACTCAATATCTTGAAGTGCTTTGTTTGTTGGTGTGCCATTTTGTTGATTTTTGCTAACAGCTTTGCCATTTACCAAGATTGTAGTGCTATAGAGTAGTAATACAAACGTAATTTATTTTCCTACTGCCTGTTGTCCGAAATGCAAAGACAAATGGAGGAGAAAAACACTCAATTTATCTTCGTACTTTCCTCCTGTTTTTATTTAATTATTTATTTTATTTTTTTGGTTGTAAAATCATATCTGATTGAAAAATTTTGCACATTGCAAGAAAATGTTCCTCATCATTACTTTTGTTTTCTTTCCACTTAAATTCTAACATAATTTGTTTTTCTTGCCCCACTGGTGTTTTTTTTTCTTTTCTTCAAGATTTATTCTTAGTAAACAAGTTTTAATAGCTTATGCAATTAAGATTTTGAAGACAATACATTCTTGTTTTAAAGATGTTTTACTAAAAAAACGAGATAAAAATACTGATTAAGAACAGTTGTCCGCAGTCAATGCATGTCAGTTCATGCTATTGTGCTGATTTATTTGGCAAACAATGGCTTTGCCAATATTCAACATCATCCACAAAAAATATGAGTATTCTAGCAGATTTAATTCTGGTCAACTTGATGTATTCCTCTGTAATTACAGTTTCACATCAAGTTGACCAGAATTAATTCTAAACCTTTTAAGACCACAGGTTTCCAGTTAATGTTTATCAGTGTTATTTTAGTATTATTCATATACCATTATAGCATTTTGAATTGGTTTGGATTTTTATATTTGAAGTTTTTATATAATTTTAGTTGTAGTATTTTTGCTACTGTATGTGCTTTTGTTATTGTTTTTTTGTTTAAAGATTTCTAATTAGCTTTGATTTTATTTTTATTTAGTTCATTTAAGTTTTTCATCAAATATTTAAATTTTATTTTATTTTTACTTCACCTTTATTTCATTTACAAAAAACATTGTTAACAGCTTTAGTATCCAAGGATATTTCCAAGGACTGGCTTTGTTTCATTAAAGATCTCTTCCTGTCAGTCCCTCCCTCTGTTTTAGTCAAAATCACTGTCCTCACTGAAAACAATTTCACACCATCAACGTTTCCATCACACCCACACATCTGCATTTCAGACCTCAAAGCAGGTGTAATTTCTCCAAAGTCACAATAAAGAGAGAGTGAGATCAAGCGTCGTCCTGTGAACATAAAAGCAAGAGGCTGACTGAAAAAAGAAGGGAAAAGAGACACTTAAAAGGAAGGGAATGGTGAATGTGCCCCAGTGCTGATAGAAGTGACATGCATGCTTTAATTAAACCCTTCACCTTCACTCAAAGTGGTTGAGATGTGCGTGGAGTGCTTCTCGTAATGGCTGCTGAGCTGACTGATTAGAGTAAACAGAGCGATAAACCTCAAGAGTGGCTTTAACTGCTACATGCAGATGATCCCCGGAGGTCTTACGCTGCAGGCTCAGAGAGGCTGTTTGAGAGTGCGAGCGGGAGAGTGCCCAAAGAGGCCCAACTTAAAAACCCTCATTTCCTCTCCTTATCAGGCCCATCAGCGCTTACACTCACCAACACCAACAGCATCTGAAAATGAGCCTGGCTGCATGTGCTGAATTTGTCAGAGCGAAAGAGAGAAAATGAGCGGGTAAGAAGAAGAGCCCTGAGGAAGTAAAGATGGCTAAAAAAGTGAGGGGACGGATAGGGAGCAGGTACTGAAAACAGCCTGCTGCAATTACAGCCGCAGACTGGAAAGGCGAGTACACTGTTGTTGTTATGATGCTGCCTGCTGGAAAAAAACATGGAGGATAGGGGTCTTCACTGACTGTCAGTGACTTCACTAATGGAGCGGTGGACAATGGGAATGGGAGATGGGATGTTGGATTATACTTAAAAGAACAGATCACCTATATGATTTCTGCAGAACACAAACGAAGATATTTTGGATAAACAATTTATCCATACAATGAGTTTGGGGTGTAGTGTTGTTTTGAACCACACTGACTTTTACTGTAGAAACAAAACAGTTTATCATACATTTTTACCTTAATGTTTTAGATGATATTCATGTAATGTACCTAAAAAACACTATTTTCTCCATCTTTCTCCAATGCTTATTAAACTGTAAAAAAAAAAAAAAAAAAAAAAAAAAAAAAAAAAAATTATTGAAGGATTATTGGAGTATGTTTTACAAGAAAATACTGTTTCAGTCTTTCTACTTCAAAATTTCATGTTTAATTCGATGCGTTAAATTCTGAGAAATTGTTTGTGCAACACTTTTTTTAAAAAATGTTTCTTATGCAAAGTTGCATTTATTTGTTTAAAAATAAAACTAAACTGTAATATTGTAGAATATAATTAAAAAATGTGTAATATATTTTTAATAATTTCTATTAATTAATTTATCTTTTAATATGTTTAATGTAATTAATTCCTGTGATGCAAAGCTGAATTTTCAGCATCCATTAATCCAGTTTTCAGTGTCTCATGATACTTCAGAAATCATCCTAATATGCTGATTTGCTGTTAAAAAATAAACATTTCTTGTACAATATGGCAAAATGTCAACAGTAAATGAATGTTATGGCCCTTATTTGTTCTTTATGAATATATTTTTATACTTGTACATGGATTTTTGTGTGCTCCTCGTAGCTTGACTGCTCAAATCTGTATGGAAATCAAAAAATGAAACCAGTAAGAATTCATGTTCGGAATGAATACGATATTCGTCCATCACGCTCTTGAGGGGTTTGTACACATTTATATAGGCTTATTCAGAAGGGCGCTCTGACCTATGTATCCAGCATCAAGTTTTCATAGCACATCTCTGAATACTGTGACACATCATGCTAAATAAATGTCTCACTTTCTCTCTCTCTCTTTTTACTTGCTTCCCTATTCTGCTAATGTATGTCTACAACAACAACAGAAAATGTTTCAGTTACCGTAGGCTGAGATGGATTTTGAATCCTCTATATTGCTGGATGTACAGCTTTAATATTTCATGAGGCGACATGATTCATTCAGTCTCGCAGCAGGAAGCGCTGGGCCTTCATGCCTCTGAGCAGAGTGTGTGGCAGAAGACATGATATGTGTTAGCCTATGAAACCTTCACTCTTTCAGACAGATTTGCTCTGTGTTACGCCTGACACATGCTGCCACTCAAATCAGTGGGGTTTTGGCAGAGCAGCATTGAATGATTTTTTTTATATCCATACCATAAGCCCCTGCAGATACTCCACTAAAGCTGGACCCACGTGCGAAGTGCTGGAATCTGCCATCTCTCTGAGTTGTGATGGGATTACACGATAGATCGGCCAATTATAGGGGCTGGAGAGACAAAGGCAGACCCACAAGAACTCAGAAGTTGTCTGTGGGGGTGATTTTATGATTTCAACAGAAAAGACACGGGAGGTTGTCAGTTACCGTTACTGGAAGATGGCAATCCACATTCAGCTCACAAGTAATCAATTGCTGTTTGGTGAAAGAAACAATGACGCAATCAACTTTGCACAAAATAATAATGATAAATGTGTGGTTTTATATTGTTGTATTATACTATATTATTTTTTTTTTAAAAAGAATTAGTTCATTTCCACCCCCACGTCATCCAAGATGTTCATATCTTTCTTTCTTCAGTCGAAAAGAAATGAAGGTTTTTGAGGAAAGCATTTCAGGATTTTTCTCCATATTGGACTTCAATGGGATCCAATGGGTTGAAGCTCCAAACTGCAGTTTCAATGCAGCTTCAAAGGGCTCTACAAGATTCAAGATGAGGAATTAAGGGCCTTATCTACGGAAACGATCTGTAATAAAAAAAAAAAAAAAAAAATATATATATATATATATATATATATATATATATATATATATATGTATTTTTTTATATATATATACAGTATATATACTTTTTAACCATAAATGCTCATCTTGCACTTGCTCTGCGATGCACATGTCCAACCTCACTTATTGTGTAATCACATTAGAAAAGTCATTCATGGTTAGTTCTTCTGTGTACTTCAGTTCAACCCATTGGCTCCCATTCTAGTCCACTATATGGAAAAAATCCTAGAATGTTTTCCTCAGAAACCTCAATTTCTCTTCGACTGAAGAAAAAAAGACATGAACATCTTGGATGACATGGGGGTGATTACATTATCAGGATGATTTTATTCCAGAAGTGAATTAATCCTTTAAGAGTTTCTTGGTAAAAATGGCACAATTAACACAGCATTGTATAAAAGGTTTTCATTGCGTAACTGTGCTTCATTTAGTAACTTAAATAAAATTTTATTGCCCGGTTTCACAGGCAAGGCTTAAGCCTAGTCCCAGACTAAAATGTAAGTCTGAGCTGTTTCAACTGAATGATACTTGCACTGACTGATCTTATATCAGTGTCTTTGTTTTGTCTCAAGGTGTACACCAGTAATGTGTTTTTTTTCTTCCTATGGCATGTTTATAAAAATTACTAAAATGTCCTAATTGAACTATGGTCTAATCCAGGCTTAGTGTAAGCCCTGTCTGTGACACCAGGCATATGTCTCCGTTACATCAACAAAAGTAGTTTTTAAGGGACAAATCAAATAAAATAGAACTTTATAGTTATGTAACCTGTACAGGTGTGGTAGGGGGTGTTTTTTCTCAGGAGGCTGAAATCTCTGGCTTATAGAAAAAGATTTTGCTTAGCAAAAACAAAAATTATGGAACGTTGTTTAAGACCACTGATCTCAGCTTGAAGAAACGGCTTAGATCAGTTGGAAATAACTGAAAATAGTATACAAATTAGTAACGTATCCAAATGTAAATGTTGTAATCATCTGTACTTATCAAATTAATTGTTTTTATGTTGTACTGTACTGTGATTCTTGTCGAAATGCTGAACAGTATTTGTCTTTTTCCTATCGTTTCCTTGCCTTACCTTGCCTTCTCTCTTCAACTTCACTGTTTCCGTCCTATACCTTTTCCTTTTCTTCATTTTCATTACATTTATCTTCCTATTCTTTTTACTTTCTTTTCCTTTCCTGTTTTTTTTTAATTTTCTGTTTATTTTTTCTGTTCCTTTGTTTCTTCTTCTTTCATTTCCCATATTTTTTCCTTTTTCTTTGCTTCTTTTGTCCTCTTTCATTTGTTTATTTGCATTCCTACTTTACTATCTTACTTTTAACTTTTCCTTTTCTTTTTCCTTTCTATTCCTTCTTCTTCTTTCCTTTTATTGGAATCTCATCCCTTATTATTTCCCTTTTCCTAGTTCTAGTTCTTGTCCTTTTCTTTTGCTTTATCTGTATCTAACCCTTTCTTTTCCTTTATTCTTTTTTCCCTTCCTTCTAGTCCATTGCACACTGTTTCTTTTTCTCCCTGTCTTTTCCTCTTGCATCAGCCTACAACCAAAGATATATATTTGCAGAGGCAAGTCCTGCCACATTCTCTCAAATCGCACCCTCCATTCCCTGCTTGACCGGCCCAGTTCTTTTTCCAGCTGGGACTTGTGGAGGGCTGGAACATGTGCTCCCTGTAGCTTGCACCCTGGGGTCTTAATAAACAGGAGACAGTATGCATAAATAACCTTCATCAGACCAGCCAAGTTAGGAGCAAGACAGCCTGGGAGGGGTGGTCATGTGACTGCAGACTACTAGCAGATCAGGATAAGGCTCCTAAATCACTGCTCCATGAGAACCAATGCTGTTTGATCCTGTTAATCCAACCATTCAGGCCCGATCAATGGCCCTCCTCAAGGCATTAGTGTCTGATTGCATAGGGCAGGTGTGTTTTGGAGGGCTCTGGTCCAGTAAAGTTTTTCTTTTTTTTCTTCTTCCCTTCTGAAAGCTCTCTGGTGTTGAAATTGATTCCGCAAAGCTAGACTGGATGCCTAATCACCCAGGTGGAGAGCGTAACCATGGCTGTCAGCGCATGCTTATGTGGCGTGAATTGGGCTCTCCTCCACACTGGAGGACAACACGGATGGCCGTGTTTTTATAAGGCCTCCTACAGAGAGGCCCGAATGATTCATTCCTGTAAAAAATCAACACTTCACACTCACTGATCCAAACATTGTTTGCTTTTGCTGCTCTCTGGAGCTTAGCTTGTCCATAGCAGACTGTTTAACCAAGTCTCGAAGTCTTTCAAGTAATCATTAAGATCAGCATGTTGCAAATGTGCTGGGTTCATAATATGTCATGGCGGGATTTAGGACTCTTAATTTTAAATAGCAGAGTTTATAGGCCGTCTGGAGTCTATGTGTGGTCATAAAAACCCAAAACTGTTCACTTTTTATTACTGGTATTAACGGGTGTTTCTTTAATTTTGGGCACTTTATGTCCAAGGGGTTGCTTTTTATTAAAGTGAACAAATTAGTCCCCCCCCCCCCCCCCCCTTTCCTTTTTGTCTCATTTAAGACTGGATTTTTTGGGGGGATTTATCATGATTTTACAAGTGTTAGTACTTGCTAAACATGCTTTATTTGAAATGTGAGATATTATGTATTAAGAAAAAAAGAAAAATCAAGGAAAATGTCACTTATAATTATTTGCATTATTTCCAAGCTGTAATTAAGCAAAAGCATGAAAATGTAATCGAATTATGTGTATTTATAGGATATATAAATGCTAGCTATAAAATTAGCCTTAAAAGGCAAAGGCATTTAGTTTTATACAGAAATGTTTAAAATCATGAAATTCTCTAGTGATTCATGTATAAACACACATATGTATGGACTTTGTTAGTAGCCAAATTAAATGAACTATTAAGGACTTTCAAATTTTTTCATGTTTTCACATCTCCTAGTTACAAAAACACCCATCAACAATAACTTTCACTGTGTAGTTTATTTGTAAAAACTTTTGAATGACTTAAAATTTTTGAAATTTTGAATTAAAGAGTGTGCCATGCAAATGACTGACTGAATCTCTGGATGTGTATTTATGCGATTGTATGTGTTTGTGAAAGTGCGAGGGAGGTTATTGCAAAGAGATTACATTTGCAAGCATTGAAGCATTGAAGAATAAATTGAGGAAAACAATAGGAATACACAGTAAGTCATTAACAATAACTTTCTTTAATGAATTCAAGTCACATAAACTCTTATACAAACACCATATATACAAAACAGTCATTTTTTTATTTGTATTATACATGATTACACATTCAACATGTTCTGTACGTATGCATATATATATATATATATATATATATATATATATATATATATATATATATATATATATATATATATATATATATATCTATATATATATATATATGTATGTATGTATGTATGTATGTATATATACACACACAGAGGGGAAAGAAAAAGAAAATGTTTCTGTCAATACCTGCATGTGTGTTAGGAGCACAGCTCCAGCTGTTTGCTCCCTCCTTTTGGACAGAAATGGAAAGTGGGATTTACCAGTCAATCTCATCCTCCACACAAAAGCAGAGGGCTAATCAGCTTCCGCTCTCATCCGAGCTGAATCAGGACTCCATGGGAATCCCATGCTAGCTCTCCAAAAGCGGCCCTCATCCCTCCATCTTTCATCTTTCCACCACTCCACACTGCTTGTTGTCCCTCTGTAAAGCAGCTTCAGTCACTATCAGCCTCTTTAGATTTTCAAGCTCTTCCTTCATTCCTCTGTATTTCCCTTGTGTTTTAACATGATTGCAGTTTTGTTTCTTTCAAGCTGATTAGTGAGAAACTTTGCATTTGTGGTTCATAGTGGTTTTAAAGTATGCATAAGCATTCAAAGATTATGATATTTAGGGATGATGTTTAGGGATTACCTTCTTAGACTTAAAGGAGAACAGTACAATCTCTGAGACAAAACCGCATACTCTAAGAATGAAAGGATTCTTAAAGCACCATTAAAGAACCCTCTGAAGAACATCTAGGCATGCTTTTGAAGGTGTCTCAAATATAAAGGACCTGCTGCTTATTTTTCAAGTAGCTCAAAGTTTTTCCCTTAAGGAGTTACTGGAGGAATTGCAATTTAATACTTTTATTACATTTTGTAGAATTGTTCTTTATGAAAAGGTTCTCCACAGCGTTCTGTCTGTGTGGCAAACTGAGGAACACTTTAAGGAAGTTATTGCATTACTGCATCTATTTGATTAAAAATACAGTAGTATTGAGAAATATTATTATATTATGTAATAGCTGTTTTCTGTTTTAGTAGATTTTAAAAACAGTTTAGTTTCTTCCGGTGATGGCAATGCTGAATTTTCAGCAGCCATTAATCCAGTCTTCAGTATCACATGATTCTTCTGATTTGGTACTCAAGAAACATTTCTTATTATTAGTACATTTTGTGGAAAACAAATAATAATTTTTTAATAACAATTTAAAACTCTTTTAATAACAATTTTTTTAATAACAATGTAAAAACAAAAGTTGATGCATCCTGGCAAAATAAAATCATTAATAAAAAACAAAAAGAAAAAAAAAAGTACTGCCCTCAAACATTTTTGAATGGTAGTATATGCAGTATATGCCCTAGATTTTTACTATTTGCATTTATTTAACTTCAGTTGAAACCTGTGAATGTTTCAGCCTTGAATCCAAATCAATGCACATTATTTCTCTGAATTTTGAGTTTAGATCTCTCAATTCTGACTTGCAATTTGCAATTCCGAGTTTATATCTCAATTCTGAGAAGAAATTGTGAGATCACTTTTTTTTTAGAATTGTGAGATATACAATCTTGCAATTGTGAGTTATAAAGTCCAATTCTGAGGGGGGGAAAGACTGATATGTTCCTCAGAATTGTGAATTTATATCTCACAATTCTGACTTAACTTGCCATTGCGTCTTATATAGTCAGAACTGCGAGATATAAACTAGCAATTCTGAGAAAAAAGTCAGAATTTCGATATATAAACTTTTTAGAAAAAAGAGTCAGAATTACTAGTTTATATCTCGCAATTCTGACTTTGTAACTCGTAATTGCGAGTTTATGTTATGCAGTTCTGACTGTATTTCTCAGAATTGCGAGTTTATATCTCACAATTCTGACTGTATAATTTGCAATTCTGAGTTTATATAAATATATATTATTTATTTTGAGAATAAAAGTCAGAATTGCAAGAATAAAAAAGTCTGAATTGTGAGATAAAAAGTCACAATTTCCTTTTTTTTTTTTTTTATTCAGTGGCAGGAATGACCTTCCATATGGTAGTCATGTCTTCAGCTACTTGGCCCATGCTAACCAGCCAAACCTTGATAAATCCTGTATCTCATTGTTTGCTTATATGGATTCATGTGTAAAATGAAACATGAATCAGAGTGACTCATCTGTGTGATATTATCAGAACATCAAGCTGGTTTGAACTCATGCCTCCAGCCAAGATGCTGCAGAGCTTATATTGCATTCTGTTGTATTACAGTCACTTTCACAATCACAGCCATTATTCAAATCTCACTACAAGAATATGTGGCTTGATGTGCACCACAGGCCCTCAATCAAGATTTGTGTTGCTTCAACATTCAGCATGCTTGCTACTGAAGAGTATAATCCAGTTACACAGAATTCTGCAACATGTCAGATCCTTATCAAAATGTTTTCAGAAACTGTTTTAATGTCGTGCCCCTCACCAAATCTACAATTTTGTCAAATTAGAGTAATATGTGAAAGGCAGTGATATTGGAATAAGTTTGCTGCCTTGTTTTGTATATTATGTATACATATATATATATATATATATATATATATATATATATATATATATAGATAGATATATATATATATATATATATATATATATATAAAAGCAACACATTTACATTCATTGTTTCATGAACGGTAGCCAAACAAATACATTAATTAAATACTTTGGCAGTGTTATTTCAAAGAACCTGATAATGTTTGACCATCTTAAAGTTGCAGCAATTCACTGTAGCATATTGAAATATTTTAATGCCAACTGTATTTAGACATTAATACCAAAATTAATGTGCTGTGCTGTGATGCAAGTTTGTGAACATAAGGCATATGAAACATAATACCATTTGGGAAAAGAGCTGAGAGAAAACCAAAGAAGCTTTACAAACTACAGAGTCACTTTAACAAGCCAGCTAGTGAGTATGATATCGACCACAGCATGCATACGTAGACGAGCCAAATTAACAACGTCTCCTGAGCTACAAATGACAGAGAAAGAAATGAAATGATGCAAGCAATCTTCACTATCTGATCCTCCCTATAGGCCGGGCAGACTTGTCTACAGTTGCCGTGCTGCTTGGAGCAATGAATTCTTGACACAGTGCAATACTCTCTCTTAGACTGCAGTAATATCAAAGACAAGGTGTATATGCATGCAAACTGACAGTGAAGGCATGTAGGTTGTTTTGTGCTTGGTCCGTACCTGAGTCCAATTCTTCCTCCTTCCTGCTGCCCTCTGACCTCTTCTTATTGTACTTTTGGTAATTGTATGTCTGCAATAGAAATGTGAGTGCTGTTGGCATCTGTTTAATATTGCAATGGTAACTGGCAGCAAGATGTCAGCTTCACTTTTTTATTTATCATTTTGTTGGATTTCCCAAAAGTCTTCACTGTCACATGATCCTTCAGAAAGCATTCTAATATGCTGATTTGCTGCTCAAAAAACATATTGTTTATCTGTTGAGGAACCATTGCTGAGAGTTTAATTAGTGCTAAACTAATTTTAACACAACTCAATAGTTTAAATTCTTCCCTTGATGCATATCGTTGGAATTGTGATCTTAGCTTTGGGGGGAAAATAAACTCTTCTGTAAGATGGTGATTAACCTGGTTTACTGTGCATCAAATGTCCCTGGTGATAAAGCTATGAGAGAGGAACCATTTCCCAGTGCCAAAAATTATCTAGGACTCTAAAAGATTCTCAAAAAAAAAAAACAAAAAAAAAAAACAGTTATTTATTTTGACACTTTCTTCATTCTTACTCAGACAGGTGGAAACAAGTGCTTCGTAGTTACTTTTGACATTCTCGCGGCACTTACACACTATAGAAAGCTCTGATGGAGCATTTGACGGATGGAGAATGTGCAAGATGCTTTTTGAGGGTGTGGAAAGAGCTGGGACAGTTTGAAATCTAGTGGGAATAAAGAAAGCCAAACCTGTATGACTTTCTTTCTTTCTTTGCTGGAACACAAAAGGGGAGATTCTAAAGAAATCAGTCTTTTCTATACCTCGAATGGAGACCGGTACTTTCAAGGTTCAAAAAATATGCACAAACATTAAGGAAGCAGCAAAAAGAAGTTGTCTATATGACTCATGCATAATAGTCCAGACTTCCTTCTCAAGTCGAATTATAAGTTGTTATTCTTGGGAAAACAGATTGACATCGGCCCTTGCTTTTCATTGATGTAGTTCAAGAAAAATGTTTTGAGTTGGATTATTAATCATTTGGTTTAGTTCATAAAGCCCGTCTGAACAGTTTGAATAAAACTGATCTGTTTCTCCAGTTAAGTTATCTCAATGAGCTCAATCAGTTACCTCATTCATTATAAAACATGCGTTTTTAAGTATTACGATTTAAAAACAAGTGATTTTAAGCTGGTTTTAAGCACGTGAAGATCGTGCTGATAGATCATAGAGTATTGAACAGAGTTACTTTTGCTGCTTTATAGGCCATGACGGTTAAATACACAAATGCCAGTCTTTGCAAGTATCCTTGTAAACACAGTAAGCGAAAGTTCACAGCTGAGAAAGAAAACACGTGTAATGATATATTGGATCTTAAAGTGACAGCAGACTAAAATTCCTGTTGTCTGTCATTCATAATTAACAAAAGAGAGAAAATCTCTCACTTGACTAAATCATTTTATTAACTTTAATAAGAAGACATTTATATCTAATTTGCACAGTATGCAGTGTTTTTATACATTTGATTACTACTATTTGTTCTACTGTAGTTTTTTTGTCCTATTGTTTGAAATACCATACAATAAAATTACTCATATTGTGTTATAAAATTTTGGTCATATCGCCCACCCCTACATTCAACTGTGTTTTGCTGTAAAATTACATTCAATAGTTTTCACTGGATATAGTAAAATAACGCACTGTTAACCAATCAATATGTTTTTACCGCAGCGTTTCATCTATCCAGAGTTTAAGAAATTAATAATAACAATAATCTTGAAGATATTTCATTTTCATTCTTTAGTCTGTTTTCTTTAACATACTTGTGTATTTCAGATACTCTGCATCCTATTAAAAACTGGCCAACTAAAAAGTTTCTCAGTCATGAAATCTGACAATAGCACTGTGAATCCAGAGACAAGCAAATGGTGACACAGCACTGTAGATGAGGAGCATAATTTTCTTTGTGATCGAGTTTTGAGCATCTGTAAGTCAGCACCTCTGCACACCACAGCCCTGTTTCACGGCTGTCTCTGAGGAGCGCTGGGCCAACCTCGACTGCTTGCAACCATATCCCATTCTGTCTATGACAGCAGAGCCCTTGGGAGCCATCACCAGAGGAAGGAGAGTGGGAGGAATTGAAGGAAGAGCAGAGCCAGGTGAGAAGGGTCCATCTCGCTTCTTTCTCCTCGGGCTCTGACGGGCATTGTCAGGCTTTTTCGTCAAGGTGAAGACAAGGAGAGAGCTCAGGGGCAGAGCAGTACGTGTCGGTTACAGCTCGGCTGATATGTAGCCTGGAGAACAGGAGCCAAGAATGGCACACTTCCACCTTACAGTGGAATTAGTTTGTCTGTCCGATGAAGACATGCAGTATTTATTGTGTTTTATACTTGCAATGTTGGCATGCCCTTGGAGTAATCAGTGCACATGATGGCTGTGTTTTGTTGATTGTGGAAGCAATTCTTCCTCTGACATGACCTAAATAAAATAGTGGCACAGAAACTTCTAGTACTTCCAGACTGAGAAAAGAGATAAAAACTGTGTGTTGGATGAACCAATGGAGAATATTTTCTTTTTATGAATACAATAAATATCTGCCAAAACAAAACACTCAGAAACGAACAGCCAAGAAAACAAATTAAACAGAATTAGTTAAGCAAAAGCAAACAATCAAAGGTTGAAAATCATAAATCCTTTGCATTTCCACAACTTACCAGCTGTCAACACAAATTAATTATGAACATAACTGCATGCTACGGCATATTAATAAATTGTGTATTTGTTGTCTGTCCCTAATAGAATTGTCTGTAAATTTCAGTTGTGCTAGTTATATAATGCCCACTCATTTTTTTTTATGGTCACTTGAACCCTGCACAGCAGAGTTCAAATTATATATATATAGCCCAAGCCTCCATTACTATTTTGCAAACGTCAGTTTAGAACTAATTAAAGAACGCTGAGTTGCTTCCTAAAAAGCTTATTGTATTACTGTATTAAAAGCAGTGTATTATGTATAGTAGAGTATTATGAGAGAGAGATCGACTCAGCGAGTGTGATTACCTGCATCTGATACAGCATTCATTCTTCAGGTCAATCTCATATTCATGATAAAACAGTTTGAATGTCCAATAGGCTCATACTATCCTTTCATCTGCTTCCTGATGACAGCGCTTCTTGGTGCATTTGTTGGCTGTGTACAAACTTTTTGAAAGAAAAAAATAACTTCCTTGTTCAAAACAGCGCTTTAGTATTTTTTAATTAAAAAGTCTTCACTGCTGGCTCGTAAAAAAGTCTCTTGTAACCATCTATTTTGAAATTATAGTGGATTTGGCCATCTGCCATGAAACTCACTGTGAGAAATATGGCAAGCAGAGTGATACCAAAGTCCCTTTAAGGCAAGTCATGTCACTCGGTGGCCATCTTTGAAACGCCACTGGGGCATGCAAGTGCAGCTCTTATATCTTTGAATGGGGAAACATCAAATTCTCCAAAACAGGTTGCCCAGCTTTCAAATCAAATTTCATATTTGAAATCTCCAATGTAAATCTGACAACAGCTGTATCATAAATGTTGTTTATTTTGCTCAAATAGCATTAAAAAAAATTATTTCTCAGGTTAGACCAGCCAGTGTGCATGCACAGTACTAGGCACACGTCTCAGAATGGCCACTGCTTCTATCCACCTAATTTTTCAATGCGGAAGTAAGCCATTTTCTGTCAGTGTGCGAGACTTACGGTTCATTAACTGCTGTAGGGAAATAATGAGAAGAATAACAAAGTGCAGTAAATGGTAAAACGGTTTGCACTACAAAGCAGTGTGTTCATAATTAGGATAAAATACATTAAAATGACATGGCAAGACACACCAGTTTGAAATATCACTCCGGAAAAGAGGTGTTTTGTACAGCTAAAAATAGCTGGAAATGGGTGACTCTGGAAGCCAGTCAAATTAAATTTACAAATGGCCACGCCTGCTCTTATGGGAAAAATAAGGTGGAAAGCATCTGGGACTTCTCACAGCAGCAGCAGTGATGTACTGACTTTATGGATTAGGGATTGGCTCTTTTGCTCAGAAGGCGGGGCTTCGTGCGATAGAGTAGCCATACTGAGTGTTGCATTTTTCCTCATTCAAAACTATATGAGTGACACATCTTGGGTATTCTATAGTCTTTGGTGATACATAATACAAACGGTGAAGCGGTTGGAGGAGCTCTGTTATCACTCTAATATCGCAATCTTATAAGCCAATCAGAGTCATAGTCATAACAATAATCATAGTAATAATCATAATATAAGCAAAATTATCAACAACAACTATTATTATTATTAGTAATATTGAAAGTCGTGACTTTTGAAAGTGAAAGTCATGACATTTGCCACGTATGGTAACCCATACTCTGATTTGGTGCTCTGCATTTAACCCATCCAAGTGCACACCCACAGCAGTGAGAAGTGAACACACCGTGAACACACACCCGGAGCAGTGGGCAGCTATATCCAGCGCCCGGGGAGCAACTGGGGGTTCAGTGTCTTGCTCAAGGACACTTCAGCCATGGGTATTGAGGGTGGGTATTCACTCCCTTCCACCTACAACTCCTGCCAGCACCTAGACTCAAACCTGTGACCTTCAGGATACAAGTCCAACTCTCTAACCATTAGGCCATAGCTAGTGTTAGTGTTTATTTTTGTTCTGGCATGTCACCTAGATTGCTGTACCCTGCAAATGTCAGCGTAGAGTTTTCACTCTGTAGATGCACTTAGTTTGGGTCATTTTCCCATCTCAATTTCCACTTCAGTTTGACAATTTTCAGAAACCATACAGTGTCACCCTGCAACTTGAAGCCTTCTCTTTCTGCTCATGGATCAGTTTACACTGTCAGCATCTTGTGGACAGTTGGGAAGCAGGATTCCCACATGTTAATGATGTGTGCATGGTGTGTGTGTCTGCTGTGTCACAATCCAGAGGCTGCCACCTACCCTCCTCTGTGGAGAATGTTGAATATTTCAGATGTTGTTTACCTGTCACTTTCTCTGTGCAGCTGCAGGTAGATATTCACTCTAGTGAGGCTCTGTCAATAAGACAGCCTCCTATCTTAAACCCAGCAGAGTGAGGCAATCAATTATTGATGAATATTTTATTTGTCAGGGCTCTTACTTGGTCTAGGAACAGACTCTGTCTGTTATGTGTGCGAGTACATGTGTGTAATTTTGAAGGATGTATCTAGACGTGTGATTCTGAGAGTAACTTGTTACAAAAGAAAAGCCCACTTCATTGATAATGACATCATTAACTCAAAAAGCAAAACTTTTTATTGGTTGCTTATTTTCAGGCTTTTAAACTTGCATGCAAAGCACTATTAAAGTATCTTAGAAGTGCTTTATAAGACTTGTGCGCTGTGATACAGTAACTTTTTGTGAGAATCAAGAAGCCTTATAGTAGTTAAAGTGCACTACATTCAGATGAATATAGTGCTTGAGTCATATTGCCCATTTTTATGATGCTTTAATGGTGCTTTGTGTCTCTGTTGAAGCTTGAAAGCATCAGTCTTCTTTCAATTTACAGCAGTTACATGGAACAGAGCGACCAGCACAAACAAAAAAACAAAACAAAAAGAAAAATAAAAAAAAGAAAAGAAATGCCTTTTCACATTCCGCTGCATTTATTTCAGCAATTTTTTTAATGTGTAAATATTGCTATGAACATAAATAGATGCAACAACTGAGGCATAAACTGAACAGGAATTGGAAATAATGAGACAGAAATGGAATAATGAGTCAGTATTCTGTATTGTTTCTGGCCACCAGCTGTTTTAAGTGCATCTCATCCTCATAGTCTGCACAATATTTGCCAGTTCATGCTGTGAGATTTTGCCCCACTCTTCCACTATGGCACTTGGAAGTTCCCGGACATTCCTTCCTGATGCCCTGTGGTGGTGTCTTAGGCCGTCTTACATTATGGACATTGCAGTTTATTGCTCTGTCCACATATGCAGTCCTCATGCCTCCCTGCAACGGGACCATGGCATGTTTAAGCAGGTGAGCAGGGACCCTGGGCATCTTTCTTCTAGTCAGTAGAAAGGTCTCCTTTCTTTACTGTCCTAAGTTATTGTAATTGTGGCCTTTACTGTCTACTGTCTGTTAGAACTGCTTTAGCAGATCCTAAATAGAACGTGTTAATGGGGCGTTGTCTAATACATTGTTGTCTTCTGGTACCCCACAGGGTTGTGTTTTGTCCCCTCTTGTTTTCTTTATATACTGATGATTGTCAAAATATATGTTCATTGACTTCCGTAATAAGAACTTTTTACATGTCCTGCCTACTGTCATTAAGGGACATCAGGTAGAAGTGGTCAAGGAGTACAAATATTTAGGGACTGTGTTTAGTGATAAATTAAAATTTGAGGCAAACACTGATATTATTACAGGAAAAGCCCTTTAATGTATCTACTTTTTGAGGAAACTTTGAACTTTTCATATGGATGTTTCTTTTATGAAGATGTTTTACACTTGTTTTATTTAATCTGTTTTAAGCTTTTTTTTATTATTATTTGTTGGTGTGGCAATTTGAATGTAAAAAATAGGTTTAAATTGTATAGTATAGTTAAAATGTGCAGCAAGATAGTGGGGACCCTTAAGGACTATCACACAAATGTACGAACATAAGGTGACTAAGAAGGACCAGTTTGTCCTTTCTGATGCCACCGATCCACTGTGTACTTCTGGCCGGAGATTTAAACTCCCATAGTGCAAATCAAATAGATATAAGAATTCCCTTGTACCTGCTGCAATCATGTTTTTAAATGACTTTTTATAAATGTGTGTTTTTATGTGTGTTGTTCTGCTGCTGTATGTGTATGTATACTGCTGTCTACATATTATTTAAGTTCCTTTTGTTAAAAATAACAGTGTTCTGTGAATGTTGATGCTTTAATAACAAATATTTATCAGGAGCGTGTATGCTGGGATTTCATAAATTTCATGGAGACAAAAGTAATTTAACTAGTAATGTATCTAATTACTAATTACTTTTGAAATAAAGTAATCGGAACAGTAACGTGATTACATTTAAAAGGAGTAATCAGTAATCAGTCATTTGATTACATTTTCAGAGTAAGTTGTCCAACACTGTTTACAACTAAAGTCTTTATTTATCCAAGGAACACACATATAGCAGGGGATAGACGAACAATAAAGGACACAGACATTAGGAAACACAGGGCTTAAATACACATAGTGAGTGACATGACATACAGCCAAGTATGCTGACCCATACTCAGAATTCGTGCTCTGCATTTAACCCATCCAAAGTGCACACACACACAGCAGTGAACACACACACACACCATCAACACACACCCGGAGCAGTGGGCAGCCATTTATGCTGCGGCGCCCGGGGAGCAGTTGGGGGTTTGGTGCCTTGCTCAAGGGCACCTTAGTCGTGGTATTGCCGGCCCGAGACTTGAACCCCCAACCTTAGGGTTAGGAGTCAAACTCTCTAACCATTAGGCCACGACTTCCATAGAACCTAATGCGACACACCTGAAATCGATGAATAATTAAAACACGGGAGACACTGGGTAATGGGGAGCACAGCAAAACACAAAACACAGAACTGAGACTGATAAAGATCTTTAAAGCGTATTTGGGTTTTACAAAATTCCTTTTAAAATACAGTATTTTGAGAAATGTATATTTCTTTTTTTTTGTGGAGTTTATATTCATATGGTTACAGGTTTGGAACGACATGAAAAAAGGCCCGTTCACACAAAGAACAATAACTATAAAGATAAACTATAACGATCTTTGTGTCCACACATGATACAAAGCGATCTGTTCATTGTAAGCATGCTGCAGTTATGTAATCTGTAGCTTTAAATACTCTATCTTTATAATTATCTTTATAGCTTACGTCCTTGGTGTGAACAGGCCTTAAGTCATGTACATTCCATTACAGTTCAAACACAAAACTGAAAGAGTTATATAAACAAATACATCTTGAGCCAAATTGTCCTGTAATTTTTCTAGCTATATCTTGTGCTTCTTACTGTATGAGTGATGAAGCTGGCTCTGCTGTCATGAGTTTTGGTGCTGTGTGGCTTGAATCTGCTTAGTGTTAGTCTTTTCCTCCAGTGTGACTCAATCTGAGGCTGCTAGTTTAATCGCTGTGTAAATACAGCTGCAGAGATGGAGGACAGACTGCCACAAACTAAAACCATAGAAACATCAAATACCTGCCTTGGGATGTAGGAGGCTAATTTCCTAAGACAATAAATCATCTGAAGGTTTCAACCATCTGAAGGAATACTTTTTTAAATGTAACTTTATCAATACAAGCAATAAGATGGTTTTGATAATTGTAGGTACATGAGAGGTTATGTTCAACATGGCATGCTATCATGCAACTACTCCAGTTTGGCAGGTTCCAGGGGTTGCATGCAGTCTTCGGTGTTCAACAACTGCCTTTAACCATTACTCAATTCACAAACAGGGCTCATCTTGTTGCATTTCAAAACAAAATTGCTTTTCCATTTCATTTCAAAACAAAAATGTCAGATGATCTGGATATCAACTGTGACCTAAAAATCTCATTATGATGCATTATTTGATTAAACTGACAATAATTAGGATATTTAAAATGGATAAAATACAAAAAAATGATTAGAAAGTATTTTTCTCTAAGATAACTAGATTAGCTTATAGTAAATTTCTATGCAGTGAAAGGTTATGTGGCTAAAATGTTTATTGTTGCATCCTATAAACTATTTCACATAACATTAGAATATTAATAATATTCATATTTTGAATTCATATTTATATATTAATAACATTAATATTTAGAATGTAGTATGCAATCTATTGTATATACTTTACAGTATCCAGTAGGCAGTATGTTAGAATGGTCAATTATATAGATAATGCTAATTAATATTATGCAAGTTTTTCTTACAGTATGTAAAAAAGTTATAATTAAATAGAAGTACATTCAAGGGCAGGTAGAATAAAAGTAAACGTTTAAGGCATTCCAATAAAAGCTATTTCTTTAATTCTGACCTTTCATGTTGCTTTCTAGTCAATAAAGCATATTTTTTCTTTCAGAGTAAAAACCCTTAAGAAATAATAGATAATGATGACGTGCTTAACTGCAGTGTATAACTGGGTAAAGGGTTTAACTGCTGCATACATTTTTTTTTTTTTGCCATTACAATTAATCTCTCAAGTACAAAAATAGTACTTTGGAGAATTCCAAAGAGATGAGCATTCTCAGGGCAAAACAATTTATTTACACAATACTAAGTAGAGGACTGACAAAATTTCAACACATCTGTGTCCTTATTAACAATGTATAGATGGATTAGCCCTCATTCAAGTCATCTCTTCAAAATGATTAAAATCCCTGCTTCTGTTTTGTTTTATCAGGACTGCTTTTGGATCTCGCTGTGAGTACAGTGTTTGTCTTGTACAGCCAAGCTCTGAGCTTGCCAAGGCTCATACTGGCTGAAATCTGTTCTCCGACTAAGCTTCATTAGTTCAGTCTGAGATGTAGTTGAATGTGCATTTTGAATGACATATGGAGGGGCTTGTGAGCTGTTCACAATAAAAAGTTGTACTTGTGGGGAACAGGGTTGTTTGGCAATGAAAATGGCTTTTAAATTCTAATTCAGTTCCTGAAAATGTGAATGTTGGCTTGTTTAAAAGTTAATGTTAATCACCATAATCATCAAAGAAAAGGGAAAATATAAGATCTCATTGCTAATGTTTCTTTTCATTCATTTGAAAAATCAGTGTTATGGACTGGAGGGGGAGCACCTACCTGTGCCTGCAGTCGAGCAGTGAGGGGGACGAGGCTGGCAGCATCAGGCAGAGCAGTTTCGCCATCCTCATGCTGTCCCTAAGAACTGCAGTCATTAGCCGCACAATTCAGCATCTCTGTAGGGGCCACACTCCGCTCCACTGCATGCCTGCACAAATGAAATGACTTGCCGGTAATGGAATGGCTGATTTCACAGCACCGTGGCCGAAAACATGCAGCCTTCACACAGCCCATCAAGGACAAATGCAGCTAAGAGATGCTAATGGTTTGCTTTGATGTTTGATGGATTTTCTGAAGCAAGAAAGGAAAATCAAAGTGATTACAGAATGCATTTTTAGCCCAATGAGATGCTAAGTGAGATATATTACTGTATAAATTCAATTTACCATGTGACAGCTTTGAAATCCCAGAATTCCACTCTCACATATTGTTTGGACTCGGTGCATGTTTGGATTTCAAGGACGTGGGGAGGGCCGTGCTTTTGTTCTTACAGCATGTAGCCAGCCTTTTGTTTTCTGTGCACAAAATGCCCAGAGACATTTAGCATCTTTTTGTATGTGTATGCGAAGATGCACTTTATGATGGTGTTTTGGTTGTGGTTGATTTATGACTGGGTCTCCAGAGGGCCAAAAAGTCGAGAAGCTTGTATCGGTACCATTAAAATACCTGAGTAAACAAAAAGAGTTTGATACAGGGGCATTTCTGAACTAGTTTTTCTCTACATTACATGGGGCTTGTTCAATGCAATGACCTTTTTCTGATTTTAGAAAAATAAATACCTTGGACATGGGATTTGGGAAATGGTGGATTAATGTTTTTATATTTTATATTTTAATTGTTTCATTGAAAAAAAAAAAGTTTAAAAATGTATTCATTCATTCAACAGGAGTAATCTTATTATTATTATTTTAAATCAAATATTGAAATGAAAAATCTTATATAATGGTTTTATATTAGGCCTAATGTGAGTTAGTTGTCAGTTGTTGTTTTTCATTATCACTGTATGTTACTAGTATTTATTTCTTTTAAAATACATTGATCATGCCATGGAAATAGCCATAGATGCTGGTATGGCAATAAAAATGCATAATTAAATAGTTTTATTCAGCTAGGCCTCATTTAATTGATGAAAAGTATTTCTGATTTCTGAACGATCGTGTGACAATGAAGACAGAAGTGATGACTGCCATCACAGGTATAAATGACATTTTAAAATATATTAATATGGCTAATTTAAAATCTTACCGACCACAAACGTTTGAACTGTAGTGTGTATACTTAATTATAATATTATAAATGTGTATTTTGCTGGTGTGGTCAAAAACTAATTTTAACCATGGTTGATAATAAAGATGCATTATATTGTATTGTATTCTCTAATGTAAAAAAATTATCTACATATTTGAGAACCCTGTTCAAGTCTTATTACACCCCATGTGCTCTTTGCATTCAGTTTTATATCATTGTTCTAGAATAACAAGATGTACATTGCAGAGAAAGAACAGAGCACTATGCTAAGACTTTGTACTTTTAGGTTATATGTATTGGTAATGTTTTGTTCTTTTCATATCTCAAGGTTAAAACAATTCTTCAACTATATGTAGACGTCATTTTTCATTTGGAACAACAAGCTAAGGACAATATCCATATCAGGGCAATGATAATTTGATAGTAATGTTGTACCAGGTACAACAAAGAACACTGATCTAGAAACCTGTCCTACTTGTTAAGCATACCATCATTAACAGTGTGTGAGGAGTGCACTTAATGCATCTATCAAGTGCTTATTGTATAATTATTCCTAGTGTTCATGGTGTTCTTCAACAAATTTTCAAGCCATTTTCTATTGTTTCTTAAAGCATTTATAATTTTGTACCTTAATGGAACTGTATTACTGATTCTAGGTGGTGAAAGTGAAAAGAAAAAAAAAAGAAAGAAACACCTCAGGGTGCTTGAAAACATGGTAAAAAAATTCAGTTATCTGAATTCCATACTGCCAGAATAGTCTTTTTTATTCACTCCAGACATCATGATATCCTCCCTCCAACCTTTTTGCATTTCTTTAACTAGAGTTCCAAATCATTGCCCAACTCGCAGGGTGCTGAACAGCTGTGTCAATTTTAGTGCCATGACTTTAATTCCAGACTAAGCTATCATCTTCCTTCCACTCACGCTTTCCAGATCGACTAACACATGACATCCTGTCTTCCCTTGTGTCTCTATTAAGTGCTGAGGCCACGCGTTCTGATAGGTAGTGCCACGTATAGCCATATTTATTGTGACAGTTAAATTACAATCTTGTAGTGCAGTCACGAGCACATGCACACACTACCTCTCATGGTGGAGACTTTCCTTGTGATGCAATGCAATGAACTTTCCATGCGAGGCAGTGTTGTGTGAATGCTATGAAAATCATTTCCTTAATCAGTTTTATTTTCTGATTAAAATTCTAAAAGCATTTTTCCGCCTCAGAATGGAAAAATGTAACTGTATTTTTTTTTAATAATAATTGCAACATTCTATTTCAACTTTATATATCACAATTAAGACTATTTCTTGTATTTGTGACTTTATATCTAAATGTGCAACCGAAAGCAATTTTTTTCTTATATTGTGACTTTCTTGCAATTGTGGCCTTACATCTCATATACTGTATAATGTGTATAATAATAACATTAAACTCCATAATTATGACTGTTTCTTGTAATTGTGACTCTATACAGTGCATTATTTCTTAATTTGCAAGTTCATTTGTGAAAATTTTTCTCATATTGTGCAACTTTATATTTCACAATTGCAACTATTTCTCATATTGCGCAACTTTTCTTCTCACATTTGTGCTTTTTTTAAAAATAAAGTCAAAGATAAAGAAATATTTTTTTTGAGAATACTGTGTCAGCAATTTTGTATTAACAAAATATGATAAAAGATTTTTAAGATTAAACAGCTTTTTGTGTTTTCTTAAATTTGTGCTTAAATTGAAATGTTCATCTTAATCAACTATGAAAAATAAATTATTCACGATATATTCTCTGATAATAAGTCCCTTCTAAAGATATTTAAAGTATGTGGAAGACTAGTTGACTAAACTTGCTGCTAGTCGCCATTTGACAATCTAGTCTTGTTATTTCATATATATGTTATTTCTTTTTCATTTTTTTATTGCACATTTGGTTTTCTTCCCCCCCCCACCCGCCCCCTTTTTTATTTACAAAGGCTATATTCAAATTATTGTCATTATGTTTTAAAACATACATCTTGAGTTGAAAACAAAATCATTTCAATTTACCTCAGATTTTCATTTTCTCTGTGTCATTCGCAGTGGACTCTGCTTGCAATATGAGCACTATGAATCTATGAATTCCACAAAATTTTCCAGTTTTTATCTATGTCAGATTTGCCTAGGCTTATTATATTAGCAGTTGTGAGGTACAATACCGGTATAACATTTTATAACGGTTTAAAGGGGAATCATTATAAAGGAAACTTACTTGACAATAACAGAAACTTGAGAATAAAACATTAATGAAATTAGTCATTGCGTGCATCGCTTGTAAAGATGACACTGGTCTTGGCTGGCCACAGAAGTCCACTTCTCTTCACTCACTGTTCTCTCCCCCTCTCTCTCTGTCATTTCTTGCCCCTTTTAAATTTATTTACTTTCTAGTGCTATTCTTTTAGAGAGGCACTTCCGTACTGGCTCTGCAGAAGGTGGCGTTTAATGGCTTATAGTCAGAATATGCCTCTTAGACCTGCTGCTGATGCCTGAGTTTTAATGAACAAGACTCTGTTATTACTGCCTGACGACTGATAAGCGCCTCTGAGGGAAAATAGACAGAGGAGAGATGGGGATTTCAGAGTACAATCTAAGAAACAGTAGTGTAAAAAGTATAAACAGGTTAATGAAGTTGAAAAGTGAGTGGAAAGAAGAAAACCCAGTGATTTAAAAGAAAAAAGAACATGGTTAAAAGAAGTTATTTAGAATCCGGTGAAAGGACCAACTACCACCATGCGCTGCAAAACCCCCGCACATACTATAGAGACAAAAGGAACATCTGCTAGAAAAGAACCAGAAGAAAGAAAAAGCTTTTAAAAGAAACAGTCTTGGTTCTGCCCTCTCAGTGGGAGAACTTCAGCATGTCATGATCCTTTTTCTTACCTTTAGCTAACAAGCCGGCATGGTGATCTTTCTCTTTCAGCCCAGATGGTATTGCGGGTAAATGGCTAGCATGATGATGTGGGGATTTGTGTTTATACTGCACCTCGAAATGTGTCCTTGGATTGTCCCGACACGTACCAAGTGACACGTTGTCAAATGACATGTCAGCCAAATTGAAATCCTCCCTTCTGATTTTTTTCTGATAATTTAAAGCAAACCTTCTCGACCTTTTTTTCTGCTCAGAACAGATAATCAGATAAAGTCTTATGCTGACAAGAAGCAATACTGAAATTTAGGACAAATGATCTTCTCTGACAGGCAGGAGCGGGAAACCACTTTAGCATTACTTTTTGATTATATATTTTTATATACATTATATACATGTATATAAATGTATGTGTGTGGCTGCGGTTCTCTCGGTTGGTGGCTGCATCTATCTATCTATCTATATATATATATATATATATATATATATATATATATACAGTCTTGCTTTCGTCAGTTCTTCTCTTATAAAGTTTTAAATAACTGTTTATCATCATTGTAATTACAAGAAAAAGTGAAACTAATAATATTCTTGTTCTCTGTAGAGAAATAGATTTTTAATAATTCAGTTGAAACTTCGAAAAGTAACCCACCATGGGTTCAAAGTTTTTAAATTGATGTAAAATGCCTCTGTCTCAGCCATCAATCAATCAGCCATCAATGTGTTTTCAGATGTTTTTTTTTTTCATTTTCTTTTTAATGTATTTATTAGCCATGTTCCATATAAAGAATGTAATGATTGAGTGGATCAGAGACATGAGTATTTGTTATATTTAAGAAATAGTGCACAATACCCCTCCCCAACAAGCAGAACATGTGGTAGGGAGAACCAGGCCTCTGGTTACCATGGTAACAAAGACACAACTCAAGATAATATTGCTTTACAACTCAAAGGAATGTAAAGTTTTTACTCTAAATTCACTTTGAAACAGACAAATGTACCCTTGTACTATACAGTCCATCCTAATTCTATCTCCCTCTAGATATAACCACTTGAGAAATTTAAGGACATGTACCCAATTTTCCCCATCTCATTATTTTTCATCTTATAGTGTTTTGCTTATATATTGATACAAACTCTTTTAAATGAACATTTTAGAATTGCATACTATTGTTAACAGAGATCACAGGTTATGCCATGTTTGGTATCTTTCGGCTTCATAATCTAAATGTTAATTGATATGTTGATACCTATGGAAAGTATTAGTGTTACCAGAATCTTTTAACGTTTCTTCATCAAAATCCAATCAAAGTTCATATGCAAAACATATGCCTGAGGACAAAGGGTTGTAAACTTTCAATCAGAAGGTACAGTTTCTTATTGGCTCACGCGCCACCTGAAGGGTGGGACATCCTCACAGTTTAAAAGATCACCAGATCAAAGTTATTCAGAAGAAGATTTCAGATGCAGAAACTCCATGGCAAGATGCAGAACTAAGAGTCCTCAAGAACCCAACCTAAACTGGTGCCAGGCTTCTGCCTAGTCTTTCCTCTTTAAGATCCTCTTACTCAAACTAGTTCTTTTACATCGACCAATTCAGCAATGATCAACTTGAGCCTTCAGATTGCATCAGGACATTCTTTCAGACAGACATGTTTCATTTGCACCTTTTACAAAGGTGTGTTTGAACTAATAAACTGATGTTTCCTTAAGGCTGAAGATCTGCTGAATATCATTTATTATGTAAATTATTATATATTCTATTTTATATATAACTTCATGCTTTATTTATTTTCTCTTTACTGCTTAAGCTTTAACACATTTTCCTATGCCAACTGTATGTGTGTGTGTGTGTGTGTGTGTGTGTGTGTGTGTGTGTGTGTGTGTGTGTGTGTGTGTGTGTGTGTGTGTGTGTGTTAGACTAGTTCATAGTCTTACTTGTATCACACTTGAGATTGTTTATTGTTTGCTCATAACTGGAGTCCCTAATCATGCAGATTTTTGTTACATGCTCTGAGTAGTATGAACAATAAGAAAGTTATTTTCCTTAAACAGGAAAGTAACGTTCTTAGAATTGACAGACAGTTGACATTGACATGCCAAGTAAATGCTTACAGCAGATCTAAATATTTATAATGAACTAGTTATGATTGATTATTCATATTTCCCCTTTGAACTTATTCGCTACAAGAACTATATAAATCTGTAAAAATCCTCACTCCAAAAATCTCTAAAAATTACAGTAAAAAACTGGCAGCTGTGGTTGCCAGAATTTTACTGTAAAAAAATATGGTAGCAACATTTTAGGTTTTGTGGATTTAACTGAAATTTACATTTGAATACCCTAATTTCTTTAACTGATATAATGTTAATATACCAACCTATGGAAGTACTGAAATCTGTTTTATACTGTTATAATACACTGATAACCACTAAAAGCAGGTGGTGATGAGAGTCACACGACTAACCAAAGCCCATCACAAGCAGCTTTTAAATACTAACATATACAGAAGGTGCACAGTGTCATTCACGCAATCACTAAACACCATCATGGTAACACACATGCAACTGAAATAATTCAATAAACATTACATTAGATATAACATACAACCCTAATGTACACAACTGATAAGAAGAAAAAAACTAAAAACTAAGAGGAAACATTATTCATGTTATTTGAAAAAAAAAAAAAAAAAAAAAACCTTCAAATGTGAAAAGTAATGCAGGGAATTCTGGGAATGTCAATTTGTGGTTCACTGTAAATTATACATTATTTTTTCTTCCAAAAACAGTATACTACTGTAAAATTACATAAAGTCAAGTCAAGTCACTTTTATTGTCACATCACCACAGCACATGTGCCTTGGTGAGTGAAATTCTTGGGAGCGTGCACCAGAAATTGCAGAAACAGTTAACATATAACCATACAAACTTCAACAGGTGAAAATATGCAATATGCACATACATATAGTCAGTACACACAGTGTACTATTGGACATACTTAAAGTTAGCACTACACGTTTTACACAATATGTACATACATACAGTTAGCACTACACATTATACACTATACACAGAATGTACACATTCTACATTATGTAGACATATATACGCATGAAAATATGCTAAGGTGCAACAGAGTGTACGTGGGCTGGATACAGAAATGTTATGGATGTGCATTGGATGGAATCCAGTGGTAGCAGGTAGATTATTGTATTCGGCGTTTCCTCGGTCGCGCCCGCGCAGCCCAGACAAAGGGCTCTGATGCGGTGTCTGTAAACAAAGCGCCGGCGTTCAAGAACTCAAAGTCCGGTTTGCGTTCCGCGACGTAGGAACTAATGTTTAGAAGCGTGTGTCTGTCGTAGAAGGTTATACAAACAACATCCAACACGTAGAACAACAAAAAAACAAGTAAAACAAACGAAAAACTGCAAAGTTTACTCGGAGCTCGCAACACGGCCACCATGCTCGGCGCCATCTTGGAATATACGTGATGTATGTGATGTCCAATACAGTTTTCCCCCGTGCATAGTAGGGCAATTTACCGTTTACCAATTAATAGGTTTTTACTGTAGCATTTTTATGGTCTTTTACAAATAAAATTATGTTTTTTTTTTTTTTTTTTTTTTTTTTTTTTTTTTACATTGCACCAATCAAAGAACTGTTGTAAATGAATCATGATTAAATAGGTCAGCGGTCACTGTCTACTCCAGTGAAGCACTTGATTAAGTCAGTTTTTTTTTTTTCTTAAATATTAGTATATAATTGAATACTTTGCAATAAATGTACAATCTATTCATTTTGTGCACTTACTGCATATCTAGTCACTATAAAACAGTAGTTTTGTTTATTGACTTTTTTTCTGTCATTTCCCATGATTGATGGGACTATAGCTCCTTCAATTCTCTCTCATGTCCAAGTACATACATACTTTTTTATTGATTTTTCAGATGTTTTTCAACATTTGTGGTGCTATGATTCATCTCAGAATTGGTTGGCTCTTTATTGAAGAATTTTCTGAAATTCATATTGAGAAAAAGAATGGGGAAATTAATTTCTGTACAGAAGCTGCTGAAAAATAAACACACTGGTGCGAAGTGTCCTTTTTTTTAGCACTTTTCAGAGCTTACGCACTGAATTCTTGGTTCTTTTATCCATTCAATCATCAAAAGTCATCTTTACACTGTAAAGTTATGTGTCTTTTGTGTGCATAACAAGTGGTATCCATTCAATTTGTTATCTAACTTTTATGTGGTATTTTTTTTAACCTAAGCATTCAAGAGCAAAGTGACTGTACTGGCGTTTCCTTTGGGAAATGCAAATCTACTTCAGATCTTGGAAGTCAGTCAAATTGGAGCGTGTGAAAATTGCTTGGCTAATAAACGCCATTCAGATTCTGACTTCATCTACCCTGTTAAAAGTCTGTAAATCTATTGTGCCTTTGGAAGTTCAACTGAACTTCTGTCGACTTGAACTGACACGAATGATCTTGGTTTCTGCCTCTCTCAGCCAAATAAAAATTAAACCAACCAAAGAACTTGGCAAGCAACTTTAATGTAAGACGACAAGCCAAGTGCTCCAAACAAACCCTTTAACTGTTGGGTCTTTTCAGGCTTATGGTCTCTTACATGTTCTTTTACCTTTTTAACAATCTGCATCCGTCCAAACAATCAAACTACTGGCATCATTTCCCCAAGGTTTAAACCTCAATTCAAACTTTGAACAGCTCTAGCGCAAATGGTACAATACAAAGTGTTTTACATGTCAAGCATTGCAAATGGGTGAATAGATGGATGGAGAATTAAGTGCTTATAAACTGACAAGAATTGCAATAGAGATAAAATAAGTACACATACACAATATGTAAATATATAAGTGTTACATTTTTAAGATGAGTGTTTCTAAGATGAGTAATGAAGACACTGGTTGCTATGCTGAAGAGTTTTTTTACATATATTGACAGACTGAGATAGCTGGAGGTCTGTTCAATAGGTATTATGCAAATTTAAACCTTCATCCCTGTTAAATCTACATTTATATCCTTGAAAAGTAACACGGCAGTAAAGACTATAACTACTGAGAATGTGTCTCATAAGCATATTGGATATGCATTTATGTGTAAGCACATTGAGGGCACACCATAAACATTTCAAATCAAGTATAAAATTTATGGGAAGCCAAATAAGCGATTTCATGTATAAAACCGATGTAATATATGCTGTGCTGCTGTTCTTAGTCAGCACTCTAGCAGTCTAGTCAGGCTATTCAACAGAAGATCAGACAGGAGAGTACTGCACTGTGTTAATGCTAGCACTTCTAAAGCCATATGATAACTTTGTGTCAGGAACAGACTGATATTTGGGTCATTTTCATTGAAAACCTTGATTTCTGCCCTTGTCGCCATAACCTATTCATGTTTGCATGTTAAATATTCATTTAAAATTAAATCTGTGTGCTATTTCTTCTCCTTTTTCTTATGTCAAGTGTGGTACACTTATGCCTGTATGCAACTGTATTATGTTGTATTATGATTTAAATTGGCAACACTTTTATTTGGATATTGAATTTAAAAGATAAATCAAGGAACTTCTTATTTGATTCACAAGATAAAAGAAGAAATATGTAGGTGAGATTTATTTATTTATTTATTTTTTATTTTTAGGTCCAGGCAAACTGTCCATTTAAACTATTTATCAATGTATTATATCTGTTTGAAAAAGAAGTGTTGACACTTAGTTTTCTTAGATCATGTGGGTGTCAGCATACACAGGATTCAAAATGCTAAGACTTTTAATGAAAGATAATGGTTGATAATGGTTTTTTTTTTTTTGCTCATAACGGTTAGGACAAGTGATTCATTATTAGTTATACACCTTACAAGCAAGGGAACACAAAAAGCCCTTGACTTTTATTAAGCCCATACTAATAGAAAAATTAATTGTATATTCATCAAACATTAGAGGCAATTGGGAAGCTATTAAAGGCTGTTAAACATTTAGCATTACTGCACCCCACCATTCTTTTACATGCCTATTAATGTTAATTACCCCAATAGTCTGATCTTCCAGAATGTACTTCCTGCTTTGAAATTAAAAAATAAAATGTTATACATGCTGGCTATGGCAATGGCATAATGCAAGCTTCATTATTAAAGTTATCCGCTAGGTTATTAAAGAAAGGAAGAACAGTTATGGCTGTTTGTGCAACTGAAATGGGCTGTAAGCAGGACATTCATCAGGCATCACCCTGTTTTATGTACCCATAAACACACATGAACTAGACGAAATGACTGGCGACATGGGCACTATCCTCTCTAATACATTAGAAGCTGTTGCCCCCATCAAATTGTAAAAGGTTAGAGAAAAACATACTGTGCCATGGTACAACAGTAATAACCCACTCTCTCAATAAAGAAACCCGTAGTCTTGAGTGCAAATGGAAAAAAAATAAGTTTTTAGAATTGTGTGGACAAACAGTATGTCCAGCTATACAGGCTCTAAAAACTACCAGGGCCGAGCATATACACAAACTCATAGAAAATAACCAAAACAATCCAAGGTTTTTATTTAGCACAGTGGCTAGATTAACAAATAACCAGGCGCCACCCAATCTAAATATTCCCACAGTTTAATAATAATGACTCTATGAATTTCTTCACTGATGAAATAGATAACATCAGAAATACAATAACAAATGTAAATTCTACAGCGTCAAATACTTCAGCTTCATTCATCGCACCCAAAGATAAACTGCAGTGCTTTACAACTATAGGACAGGAAGAGCTAAATAAACTTATCACTGCATCTAAACCAACAACATGTTTATTAGATCCTGTACCCACTAAATTACTGAAAGAGTTGTTACCTGTAGCTGAAGAACCGCTTCTCAATATTATTAACTCGTTATTATCTTTAGGTCACTTCCCAAAATAATTCAAGTTGGCGGTTATTAAGCCTCTTATTAAGAAACCACAACTAGATCCCAGTGAACTGGCAAATTACAGACCCATTTCAAATCTTCCATGTATGTCTAAAATTTTAGAAAAGGTTGTGTCTGCTCAATTGTGCTCCTTCCTGAAAAAAAAAAAAAGATCTCTATTAAGAATTTCAGTCAGGTTTCAGGCCACACCATAGCACAGAAACTACACTTGTTATAATTACAAATTACTTGTTTCTTGTGTCAGACCAAGGCTGGATACTGAATCATTGCTAGTTTTACTAGATCTTTGTGCTGCATTTGACACCATAGATCATGACATACTCATAGATCAATTACAAAATTATACAGGTATTCAAGGGCAGGTTTTAGGATGGTTTAGATCCTACCTGTCTGATCGCTACCACTTTGTTTATTTAAATGTGGAGTCATCTCATTTATCACCAGTAAAATATGGAGTGGCACAAGGATCTGTCCTAGGTCCTCTGCTATTTTCAGTATACATGTTGCCCCTTCGTATTATTAGAAAATTCGGGATTAGTTTCCACTGTTATGCTGATGATACTGAACTATATATCTCAACGAGACCAGATGAAACTTCTAAATTATCTAAGCTAACAGAGTGTGTTAAAAATGTAAAAGATTGGATGACCAATAATTTTCTCCTATTAAATTTGGATAAGACAGAGATACACACAATATTGTAAATTACAATTTGCAACTAAATGGATGTACTGTTACTTCCCCTTCAGTCAAAAATCTGGGTATTATATTTGAGAGCAACTTGTCTTTTGAAAACCATATTTCCCATGTTACAAAAACAGCATTTTTCCATCTTAGAAACATTGCCAAGCTACGAAACATGTTACCTGTTTCTGATGCAGAAAAGCTAGTTAATGCATTCATGACCTCTAGACTGGACTATTGTAGTGCACTGCTAGGTGCTTGTCCTGCATCTTCAATACACAAGCTACAGGTAGTCCAAACTGCAGTAGCTGGGGTCCTTACCAGATCAAGAAAATATGATCATATTACCCCAATTTTACAGTCTCTGCACTGGCTACCTATTAAAGGGGTCATATGATGTGATTTCAAATTTTCCTTTGTCTTTGGAGTGTTACAAGCTCTTGGTGAATAAAGAAGATCTGTGAAGTTGCAAAGACTAAAGTCTCAAATCCAAAGAGATATTCTTTATAAAAGTTAACACTCGTCCATGCCCCCCTGAAATGGCTCGTTCTAACATGCTCCTACATCTCTATGTCAGTATGTGGGAAGATTTGCATAACGCTGCCCAGATGTTCACGCAAAGAAAGAAGGCGTACCTTTTATTCTTGTTGTAGTATTGTTGTTGCCGTCGCCGCCATATCGTATAGACGCTGTGTGTTTCACTGTGAAAGCGAAACTACTTTGTTTGGCCTTCCAAAAGAGGACGATATCTGCTTTGTCATGCCTGGAGCTGATCTGTACTGGTCGCTGAGGAAATACATCAACTTTGCACTGTGGATTGTTGAATCGGCTTTCACCGTGGACGAAGCGGAGTCCAACCCCGGGTCGTTACATGTGGTTGCTGCAAGCCCAAGGTACGCTCCTTCATAGAATCCGCCTGCCGCACCGTTCTCAAGCCAAAACAAAATATTATTACTTACCTATAAGGCCTTAATGGTTTAGCTCCTGCGTACCTAATTAGCCTTCTACCACGTTACAATCCATCACGCTCCCTAAGGCCACAAAACTCTGGACTTTTGGTAGTACCTAGGATAGCAAAGTCCACTAAAGGAGGTAGTGCTTTTTCGCATTTGGCTCCCAAACTCTGGAATAGCCTTCCTGATAATGTTCGGGATTCAGACACACTCTCTCTGTTTAAATCTGTTTAAAAACACATCTCTCTGGCCAAGCATTAATGCATCTCATAATTTTGGACTGCAGTTATATCTGATCAAATGCACATAATTATTCTTTAGCTTGGGTTAAACTAGTTAAGTTTACTTGGTTGGAACAGCAGCTACGTTAAATATGTTCTTTTGAGTTCAAGGCATGTTCTTATTTGGGTCTAGAATTGATTTGAACAGCTCAAAATCCTGCCTCACTGTCCCTCAAGCAGTTAATTTAGCAAAACATTAGATAAAACCCATTAAATTTTTAGTTGTCCTAGAAATTTGTATTGTGTATTTAATTGATTAAACCCATGTCATTCCAAACCCATAAGATCTTCGACATTTTTATAAAAATCACATTAAGTTTAACAGTTTCTCACTATAAATTAATAATTTCTACTTTGATGTGACATAATTAGTGTTTTTACCATTATGTTATGGCCTAGAAGAAACCGGAAAAAAAGCATTAAGACATTAAGAAAGACATGAAAACACATATGAGATACTGTCCAATATCTAGACACCATTAAAGTAAATGGAATGCCAGAGATGTTTCAGAGATTACCCTACCATTTTTTCTATTCTGTACTGAGACCCAACTCACACGGCTCTTTAGGTGAGAGGAAACAGCAGTGATGGGCTGGCATGATAACACATTCTCAGCAGGAGCTATAGACTATCACAGAATGTGTGTGGCAGATCTGTCCACACCATGTCCCACACAGTACAATACACCACAATACGCCACCTGCTTCAAAGCCCTCACAACAGCAAAAAAACAGGCTTTTTGCCAGCGAGATAACAGGCGGGATGCGGAGAGCCATTTTGTTAGCCTTCGTTTCCCCTCAACATTCCTCCAGGAGCTGTGAGACTGGGAGAGTATTGCTGACTGTTACTAGAAATGCAATTACTGTGGGGAGTAGGAAGCCAGGATGCACAACACTGTGAGGGAAATGTATATTTTATTAACTTACAACCCTGACCTTTCCATTGTCTCACAGGAATTCTTCAGACAGCCTGAATGTGTGTGAAAGTCTGTTTAATAGAGAGAGGGAGTCTCTCATATAGCCTGGAGCAGGTGTGCCCGGTGACATGCTTTGAAAAGGTGAGTTTCCAGACTTCCAGGTTTTATGAGGGTGAAAGGTTAACAGGCTGGATAACTCAAAGAGGACAATCAAGAAAGGGAAGCCTGGAAATGCATGTATTTGTCTTGAAAGACATGTAAAATTGTACATGTTAGGTGCTTTGTGTAAATTTGGGTGTATGATGCTGTTGTAAAGGTGAAAGATGTGTTTGCTGATAATGTCAGCAAGCAGGGACAACCGGAGCACACAGATGTACTTGAGGACCTGGCAGGTCTGTCTGACTGCCGATTAGCCAGACAGTCTCTAGGTCATAGCTGGATATGGGATTATTAACAATGATAAAGACTATTTGCACAGATGGGCTGCACAAATGTGGAGATGGTGTGGCAGAGTGTGCCCATCTCAGATTTTACGTAGAGATTGATAGAGAAACCGATGTGATAACTCAAAGTCATTGCACTGACCCACTTTCATGTACATTGTCGATTTATGGATCCAGTCAAGGTACTTGCTCAAACACAGAGATTAGAGCAGCTGTTTTTTGCTACTTCACCAAGATCCAATATGTTGTAAATTTTTGTATCTTTCAACATTAACAGGCTGTTTCTGTCTGTTTAGTCGTTTCTGGTCTGCTTTAAAGCATATACTCATCTCTGCTTTACAGCCACTGAGTAATTGTCAGTTGGATATTTGCTTCTGAATACTCTTGTATAGTTACATATATAAACTGAATTCTAGAAGATTTTAAATCACAATGTGATTACACTGTTAAATCCACTACAACAAAGACACGATAAAGAAACTACTGTGTTCAGTGTGAAATTACTTTTTTATAGAGAATCAAGCAACTGAAGAAAATTATATTTAGTGAGTTACTGTCATTTTAGTCTTTTGACTAATACAGGGGTAACTTTTCCGCATTCTAAAGGGCAATCCACCTTTGGAGTTGAGCTCTTACCCCAGTTAAACACATCTGAAATAGCTAATCAAGATTTTATGAGGATTACTAAAAGATTGGGGCAGGTGTGTTGGGGCAAGTTGAAGCTAAACTCTGCAGGACGTTGGTCTTCCAGAAGCACGATTGGGCAACCCTGGATGAATACATTAAAGTGTGCACATACACACACCATTGGCCAGGGTTTTTTTTTTTTTTTTTTTTTTTTTTGGTTATTTCTTAATTCACCCACTGGCCCATTCACTAACTGTATGACGATTAGCTTCTCCAAACTTGAGCAATCTCCTTTTCATAAAGATATTGATGAGCTAGGTAATAAGTTCCTCCTGGGAAGTAGTTTCAGAACTTTTGAACAGATCTAAATTTGGGTACAAGCTGATTCTTGAAGGGATACATCTTCTTTAACTATTAGGAATGATGCCAGATTGCCACTGTTCACTTAATTTGTAGTTATCCTTGAGCAATGATGACTTCCTCTCCATTCCTCACTGGACCATATTTAAGAGTAAAATCTTGTCACAGATTTTGACTGATCTTATCTTGAGCTCTATTAAGTTCATAAGAAAATACTCTTTTTGGTTATGTTGAGGTTATTTCCTTTCTGTCACCTCATTATTTCTCCCCACTGTGTTGTTGACCCACCCTTGTGAATCTTACCATCGTGCCTGGCAACTAATTGGACCCAACATGCTTGTACCTTGCAATGAGTAACACCAGCTGCTTATCTGAAGGGAGAAAAATGAAGAACCACAGACGGTTGATGAAATACAGTACTTTGTAGAAGTTTGAGCACATAAGTTCACATTAGAGCAGGGGTTCTCAACTCTGGCTTTTAGGTCCACTGTCCTGCAGAGCTGAGCTCCAAGCCTAAACAAGCTCAGCTGCCTGCCACTTTCTAATCCTGAAGAGCTTTATTAACATGTTCAGGTGTGTTTAATTAGGACTGGAGCTAAACTCTGTACGACGGTTATACCAGGACCACTGGCTGGGAAACATTTCTCTAGAGAATTTAACAGAGTGCACTTAGAAGCTGGAGCTTCTTGTCTGTCTTTTCCTTCTTGTGGGGCAGTTGCTGCACTGACCCAGCTTGGATTATGAGAATCAAAGCATACAGAAAATCAGAGAGTGAATTCATAGGCTAAATCTGAAGAGGTTAAACAGTTCTGTCATTGGTGTGATATGCATCAGCACTGATATAGTACATTGGGGCCATAGATACTTAGGTTCTGATGGATTATGCCATTTGATATCCTGAAGATGTACTGTTCTGTAGGGCCAATTTTAAAAATGTCACCAAAGAGCTGTTCATGTTGTGCAGACCAGTGGATATCCCAAGAGAGATACTCAGACACTATGGTGTTACAACACTGCAAGAGGATGCTGTATTGGGTGGTGTTGGATGATGGATGTGACTTGGACCTCACGCTCTACTACGTTCTCTTCAATCTCATAGGTGCCTATGGGTTTGACCGGTTTCACCCCTTTGAGTTTCTGTTTTGGTGGCAGCCTCTGGGTCTCTATGTCACAAAGAAATCCATGAGGGAGGAATGGATTGAATGAGTCATGCCCTTAGTACGTGAACACATGCCTAAACCCAACAGCAAGAAGCAAAAAAACATCATTGCCAATATGCTACCAAGTACCTCAATGACTTGGTGGTCCACTGTGAGAACTTTGAGAAGGTGACTTCCTACACACATTCCTCAAGATGAACACCTCTCATTGAGGCTGTAGTTGAGTTCTGGACCACTGACTCTGAAAGTGCTCGATAATTTGGGTCCTTGGCCTTCCAGTTTCAATGCTAAAAAGAGACTACAACAAAGAAGCTTAAAGTAATGAAGTCACCTGGACACCCACAAGGGTCAGAGAGTCTATTTAGGACTATCAGTTTATATATGGTTTCTGACTGACCCCCCCACCTCTGCTAGCGAATGAACCCAGGAAGGAAGAGTTGGTGTGCTGTACTGTACTGTGTACTGTAGCTCCACAGTTTTTCTCTACATACAGCATAACATCATCATAAGTGATTTATGAATAGAGCACGATTTGCATAGTTCTTTTAGCCAGTTGAACAAGTAATTAGAAAGTACTTATTGTTTCAGTATGTAACCACATATCTGGCCAGCACTCTGCTATCAAATAATAAAAATGACCTTACTCAGTAATCAAAGGGAAACTGGCCTAAATCATTCCTTTAGTATTTATGCTTGTTATAAATAATCTGACATAGGAAAATTACAGAAAAATGTTTTGTTAAGGCAGATTATTCTAACATTTAATTCCCATGCTCTTGATACAGAAGTCATATTGTTAGGCCTTAAGTGTTTTTTTTGTTGTTGTTTTTTTCAATTTGTATTAAGTAATTTCTGAAACCACTAGAGGCAGTGAAATCAAACTTTATGACTGCATACGGAATTGGCTGGTTTCCAGAGAGAAAAGCAAATCTTCTGTTTGATTTCTTTTGAAATATAGTTTTTCTGTGTTCATACACATACTAGTATTAATTAATACTTGATTACACAGAAAACAAAATACATCAACATACGTAAACAGTTGCAGGTTTGTGTGAATTATGAATAATTTGGCAATGCAGTATTTTAATAAAAAAAAAAATAGACTTAAAACATCCCTTATACAAAGAAATTACACAGACATTTGTTTCTGTTTGTTTTCCCTTGGAAACCCAATTAAATGAGAAACCCCTAGTGATCCAGTGCACTTCAGTTATGAGTGATTTTCATGTTAGGTTTTTTGTTTATGCGGTTTTGTCCGCACTTGTTGGTTGATGTTTTGGTAATTTATGATAATGTTGTGTTGTTAAGTGTTGCTTGCTTTGCTAATGCCATTGAATCCCTGAGGGTCAGAATACTATCGATTATAGCATTGATGACAATGTTCTACTTTTTTTTGGTACTAAAAGCAGTTTAAAATTGAGCTTAAAATAGAGCATTTTCACAAATCTGAAAGGAAAGACCTGACACCTTTTTGTTGCTTCTCATTAGCAGTTTTTTTTCTTCTTTTTTTTTGTATGTTTGCTCCCTGTGATACTGAGTTTGAGTATGAGCTGTTTGTGTATTATCTAAGCTGCTTCTTGAACTATTGCATTAGTTGCCTTACCTCTCCTTGTTCAGTTGCGTTCCCTTCCTCACATGGGGTGCTTGCAACATTTAACAGCGTAATTGCAAGTGTTTCTCTCTTACGCACATACAAACTCACACACACACACTGTCTGTGATGTAAGCCCATTGTGTTCCAATTCCCCCTGTGTAATCAATCCATGTAATTAAATTGTCGGCTTCTTCCCCAAAGCTTTAATCAAGCTGTGCAATGCCCTGGATCTCCCCACACTAAGAAAGAGACTAAGAAAAGAAGTCAAGACAAGTGTGTGATTTGACGCGTATGTTCAAATGAACGTGTGACGGTGAACAAGACAATATATTAGCCTGTCATGAGTGAGCGTATCCGTATCTGCCCATCTGTGTGTGTTCGTGAGAACACGTCAATCATTGTGAGAGCGAAGAGGAGATATAGCTGGCAGTGAGTGGAAATGGTAGACCTGCTGACTCAGTCAGGGATGGAATAACTCTCCAGGCAAAGTGAAAAGAGGACGTTTAATGTAGGGACTATGACCAGTGGAAAAGAGGCGACTCAGCCAAGGGCTGATGTTTTTCATTAATATCAGTAAGATGGCCTTGTGCTTGTTTAGTCCAAGGTTCAGAAAAATTGCTTACTCCCTCCAGGGTTATTTTGGGTGCCCCTGCAGAGACATCACAACCATTCTTTTGTAAAAGTGCTATTTCTTAAGTTTTCACTATGAAACTCCCCTAGGTGATGGTTAGGTCTAGTGGGAAATTGAATGCACTCGTCATAGCAGTCTGTTTCTTTAGCTGGGCACTCATCGAAACCAAATTGGCCAGTAAATTAAATCCAGTGTGCACGAGACAGTTTTTTAATGAAGTATGACATGTATGTGGACAGTTATTCCTTTTTTACCCACAGGGCTTTCTTTATTTCGGGCTTATTCTGAATGTGTTGGAGAGGGGAAAAACAGCGTAGAATGTTAAAATTGAATGCAAGTTATAGTTTTGTAATAGGATTGGAAACTAATCCTTTAAAAAATGATGGTGAATGTTTGTTTCTCACACATGCATTCTTACAAAATCAAAGGCATATGTGAAGAGTGTAGTAAGATTCTTGGACGAATGAAAGATACACTTGTGTGTTTTAGCAGTAGTATTTTATGAAAATAAATTGAAAAATTGAACCACATTTTTTGTTTTAGAATATTGTTTAATAGATAGTAAGGACCAGTTATTTGATAACATTAATGGCTCCTCTGAAAAGACATTTTGCAAGAAATCTTGTTAATTAAGTGTAGTAATGATAACAACCTCAGAATTTGGCAGTGAAATTGAATTTTTATATTTCATATATTTATTATTTACAAATACTATGTTAGGAATCTGGTGCCTGCCCTTCTGTCCAGGCACCACCAAATGTCACTAGCCACCACATGGACACCACATTGGCCACTTCCCTAATCACACTCTCAGCTGATAACAGAGCTGCAGCCAATCAACTCAACCTACTTAAGCCTTGGACTTTCACCCACTCAGGGCTGAGTATTGTATAGCGTGTATCACACTTCTGGTGTTGCTATTCTACTAGCCATTGTCAGTGTTCCTAGCCTTGCCTGTCTTTCCGTGTTTTTGATTCTTGACCCTGCCTGTGTTTGACCTTGTTACCAATAAAGCACGCAAATGGATCAAAACGACTCTTGTCTCATCGACCCCATAACATACTAAATGTTAAGATTCAGAACATGACCTGCTACATTCTAACTCCTATACTGTATAAACATAAGGATACATTTGGAATGATGTTAACAAAACTCTGTGGCATTTGAAAAATTCTTTCCATTATTTTAGAGATGTTCTAGAGGCCAGATGGGTGTCGTCTTGATTGTTGTTTGCTTTGCTAAATTAGAAACCCATTAAAAAGCCATTCTATGCATTTGAATTGCTGAATTTCAGGCATATCAAAGCACAAAGCCAAATTTTTCAAGTTAAATAGATTACAGTGCTATCTTGGTGTATGAACATGCATATGCAAATTAACTTAAGACGCAAACACTGTTTCAGAAGCCCTTGTGTTTGTCTAAGCTGAAGTTGTGCATAGGCGAACATACTCCAGAAAACAAACAACCACACTTTACCCAACTCAAACACCATGTATGCTGTTAACTCCTGCTTATAATTATTCCTATGATGCTAATGCTCCCAAGAAACCCTTGAAATACCCTACAACATGTAGAGTGTGAGCAATGCGTGCAAGCAACTGCAGCTGTAGTGCTGCTTCTCTAGTGTTGTCAAAGCTCACAGAAAACAGTGGACTGCAGAGGGAGGTTTACAGTCCATGATGAATGACCTGCCCGGTTCACTGCCACAACTCTAAATGCTTACAGCACATGCAATTCTATAAGAGCTTCCTCCCTCCCATTCCTGCAGGAAGTCAATGCCCCCTCACCCCTCCAGTGTAGCCAACAACAACTGGAAGTGAACTACGGTCAGCCTTCTGTGGTTGGGTTCCTGGGTGTCAAGAATTAGACGATCTTTGGAGACTTCCTCCGAGAACTTCTGCTCTTTGATCTGGATCCCACTTTGCTGCCAAGCACTATACAATGAGGGCTGCCTTTTTGTCTCTTCTCACTTTTAAAGGAATATTGCACCCAAAGGAAAGTTCTGTCATCATTAACTCACCCTTGTGTTGTGCCAAAACAAGGGTATGAAGACCTTTTTATTTGGTGGAACACAAAATAGTATCATAGAGATTGTCCTCGTGACTCATTCCGTGTTTTTTGGTATGAATTATTCAAAATGGCTGTGTGAACCAAATCAACAAGGTTCAACTCAATTAATCATTTGTTCGTGAATCGGACATACCTGATTACAAGAACTCATATCGCTTGCTATCTTACTATACTATTACTTACTATCTTTTTTAATATCTCCTCTATTCATTTTAACTGCAGTGAAGAAGAATGGCCTGTACATTCTTTAGAACTCTTTTGTGTTCCACTGAAAAAAAGTGATTCACAGATTTGAAACCACATTTAATTGACTTTTTATGCTTTTCCAATAAAAAGTGAGCATCTGTTAGTTCAGACAAGTTCAGCCTGCAGATTTAACGGTGTTCCTCAGCCCCTTGTTTTACAAGATGCTTTTGCCCTATGGCAAATGTGCATAGCTCACAAGACAAGGGCAAAACAGAATAACTAGAACATGCATCTTCTATGACACCTCTATGGCTTGTGGCATGTGCTATGAGCCGTGAAGGTACCTGCAGTCCATGGGAGTTTGTCCTCCACTCTAATTTAATCTTGTTCATGTAACATCTTATCTAATCTAGTTTCCCACCAGCTGCCTGTCAGAGAAGCATATGCTTATCCACCCCCTTTGCTGCCAGTGTAAACAGCCTATAAACCTGTGTTTAATTAAAGCATTGCCCTGGATTACACAGCCCTGAGGCTGACCTGACAGTGGCATGCAGCAATAACTTTTGACAGGATTGGCTCAATGTTGGATGGGTAAGTCACCTGCCATTTCTCTTCTATTTGCTTTAGGCTGGACAAGGAATAAAGGAATAAATCTTCAATGGGTTATGGTGCGTAAAGCTTGAAATGCTTGTGGACACACTCTGATATTACAATGAACAAAATCAGTATGAAAATAGTCGGCCTAGAGAAATGTCTGTGGATGAGTTTGCTTGAGACGAATGACAGAGCCAATTTAATATGTCTATATGGTTTGTTTTGCTTTCAAAAAGGCCTGTGGAAAGATAAAACACTCTGGAACAGCTTGAGAAATGACTGCTTTTAGAAATGCTTGTTAATTATGTTAAAGCAGTCATATCAGGAACAGTTATTGAAACCAAAAATGTAAAAATGATTGATCTGGAACTTATGAACTGAAGGTTTTTGACATAAAGGAGAGTGGCTAAATCTAAGTGTGTGTATGTTCAATTTATTTGTGTCTGGGTTATCCTTTAACAATATCCTCTTTATAAACCATTTTTTATAATAATGAATTCTTAAAGGGGACATCGGATGCAAGATTCACTTTTACATGGTGTTTGAACATACCTGTAAATGTTTGATGGCAGCGTGTGTACAGTACCCAACCATCATGTAATGATAAAAATCCACCCACTGCTTTTTTTTTTTTTTTTTTTTTTTAAATTCCCACATTATAAGCACTTTCTCAGAGCAAGCCATTCACAGATTCTTGGCTGTGTGACATCACACAGACAGGCCTCTCCCGCCGTTTTAGCATAGTCCCGCCCTGAGTGAGCTGTAAACAGTCCACCATTTTTTTAAACAAAACAGGTGTAGACAAGAATGTCTTTTATGCAATTGAGGTGTTTTGTTGTTGAATGTAATAATGTACATAGCAGTTGTCATTTAGCAGTAGCTCATTATCACTTAAAGGGACATGCACCAAAACGGAGCGCTGTGAGCAGAGGGTGTTGTTTTACACTACCACTGAGAAATTTTAACCAAAGTATGTTATAGACGTTTCATGAAGACCTGTACACATGCAATTTAGAATGCTGAAGTTACTGTTACTGCAGTTTAGTGTTATTATTAACTAAATCAAATGCAATTTATTTCTTCAAATGTCACAGAGCTCAGAAAATCAGTAACAATGAGTATTAATTTTTCCTTGATCTGGGTTCGTGTAAAAAGCTAATTGCTTTTAGATAGCTTATTGCGGAAAGATTTGCTACAGTGTGTGCACAACTAAGTGGCAGGACTTTTGCTATTGTTCACGCTGCCACCATTGTGCCACCTCTCTCCTATTGAAAATATAATGAGAAGTCGTGGTTGCCGTATACTGTGTAATTTGGCTTTTATTTTTCCCCTTTTGTCCTACATGACTCGTAATTGCCAGTAGGAAAATGCTGTGTCATTATAAATAAGAATTGTGTTGTTGTAAACCTCAGTCTGTGTTGGCAGTGAGCATTGATTGCTTCCTGTCTACATGACATGCTGTATGAAAACTCGGGCGTTATTAGATTTCGCTGTTTAATTGTATTGCCTCTGCAAGATATCAAGAACCAGAGAAGACGCTAGTTCACCAGGCCATGCAATTATAACCACACGGCCTAATGGACTGATTGACAGACTAATTCGTAGGAACTCGTCAGTGTGGTTGTCAGTGTTTTGACAAGATACTTCATTTTTGTAAATATCACAAAAAATAGAGGTGTTAAGCTTTACGTCTTAAAGTGACTTTCTGGGCTGTCATGTTCCTCTGGATTTCTATACCCGCCATTACTTTCTTTCTTCCATTCAGAGGGGTGTTTTATGTGGGTTCATTCAGTTAGATACCTGCACTGCACTTTTCATTTGAGCTCGACAGCAAGACTCTTTCTATTGATCTGACTGAATCAGTCATAAATCTTAAATAATCAATACACCCTACTTGTGTTGCTGGTTTATCCAAAGTGAGCTCTGCAACATTTAGTTCACTGTTAATTAAATGTAAACCTTTTAAAATGTGAAATGCATAAAGAAAACAATGATTATTTAGTAAATCAAGGTTACTTGTACTTCTTCCACAGCCGATTCTAGGTAATGATTTACTTACAAAGCAAATGGTTACCAGTAACTGCAGGACATTAGGTGTAAGGTAATTAGGCAACAATACCAATGTCCCTCTTGACTGCTTTACTTATATTTAATTTCCCTTGATTAATCTGTCTTGAATGTGGGCAGAAAGCAAATGATGTGTATTTATGATGCAGTCCATGCTTTGCATTTTTGAGGAAGCATCTCTGAATATGCAGAGTGTGAAGGGATAAAAGTTGTTTTCCGGTGATTCAAATTTTTTATTTTTTATTTTTTTTCGAAAGGAATTGTGAAATAAGAATTCTGACCAATGTTTTTTCTTTTTCTTTTTTTTTTTTTTTTTTTACATTGTGGGATTGATTCTGAACATGAAATTCTGCTATAAGTTTTGTGACAACCTAATGTTTTGTCCACTTAAGGGCACTAGGGAGCATTTTGCATTTGCATTTTAATGGATGCAATTATAGCTAGAGACGTTCTGACTCCCAACTCGTCACATATTGACGCTTTTTGCCGTTGCTTTTTGATGCACAGGGTACCTTTTTAGAGACACATTTTGACATGCAGAGTCCTCAATTGCTTTCAGTTGTTTGCCTTAATTTCAAAATTCATAAATTCAAAAAAATGAATTAAAAAAGAAACTCCCAAACATTAGCATGAGACATTAGCAATCAATCACGAGATTGAGCTTTATGGCAGATGGAGATGGTGATCGCATCTATTTTCTTGACAAATGGTAGGTTTAGGGGTAGGGGTTGTGTTACGTGCTCATAATTGTTGTGACTGTTAACATTGAAAAATCGCACATCAACATACATGCAATAATGGCAATATTATTGCCTAATATATAATTTTATCGTGATGATTAAATTCCCAATGCATTTTGTGTTGGCATATTGTTGCCAAAGTTTTCTTATTTAAAGCAATGGCAGACACTTCATGTCAAAAATGATGCTAAATGGATACCCTGTGAGTCATAAAGTGACGCCAAATGGGTCCAGGCCAAGCATCATTTTGTGACGAGTTGGGAGTGAGGATGTGTTGTATAGCTAGATCTTGAAGATGAGGTAGTAACAAAGGCAGAGATCTACGGACCATAGAAAACATTTTTTTTTTTTTTTTTGCAGGTTATGAAAAGGTATCACTGCATGAAAAGAGTAAAATTGGGAATGGCAAACTCCTGGTTATCTTTGACTTTGTCAGTTTTGTCAGTAAGAAAAGCAAAAACATGTTTATTTGTGCCTGCACCGTTTTTTGGCAAATACTGTGTAAAAAAAAAAAAAAAAAAAAAAAAAAAAAATTTAAAATGTTGCTATAATGTAACAAAAAATGCTAAAATACTAAAATGCTAAAAAAATAAATGATAAAAAACAAAAAATTATATAAGTCCAATATTACAGGGCTCTCTGTTGGAGTAGAAATATCTGCATTCAGGAAATAAATTCTTCAATGTGTATTGCCAAAGAAAGTGAATCTGCTCAGCATACAGGTCAGTGGTCGCTGTTGATTTCATTGCTATCAGAGGCTATACCAACACCATGCCAACAGCCATTTAATATTCTATGTGCATACACATCAAAAGAATATCAATAACATCTTTTTAATATGGTTTATTTTTATTGCAGTTTTAGGTTTTCATAATCTGGACCAGTCAATCTTTTCAGTGCCTTTTGGAATTAAAATTTATTTTATTATTTTGCATATTTTGGATATTTTTAATGATTTGATAACAAAATAAAATGTTATAATCATTTTTTATTTAAGAAAATGTAACATTTTAACATGTTAAGAAGAAGGCACTTTTATTCAAAATGTAATATATATATATATATATATATATATATATATATATATATATATATATGACAGTAATAATATATTATTAAAACAATAATAATATTGGAATACTATCAGTCTTCTTTTTTTAAAAAAGCATATTTTCCCAATATTCCAACCTTTTGAGCCTCTTTTATTAAGAGTAGAAAACCATTTAAATGGGCCGTGACTAAACATTTTGGTGCCATAAATGCCTAAAGCACGATTGATTGCCACAACAAATGCACATTTGCATTCATTTTACGCATGACTTGATTGTTCAACATCGAAAATTAACAGTGCAAACTTTAGAAAACAAATCTGTGGAATTTGGTCAAGGGCACGGTGCTAATCGTTTCATCCATAACTCATTTTATGCAGACTGATGAATGCCGCATTTGTGAAAAAAGACAGCTCTTTTATGGAGGCTGAAACTGGCACTTACAGCCAAGCATGGAAAATGCAACCTTTACAGAGTGGGATAAGAGTTGCCCACTCTAGGCAGGGAATGAGACGCTGGGACACCTCAGCAAATGTTAATTGAAATAACCTGGCAGATTTATGACAGGGAGAGAAGTCGTTAATGCCTGGTTAGTCTCAGCCTCAGACGTCATGCCCACAGACTGCTGGCTAAACGTCTGATGCATATGGGACACAAAAGTGGAAACACTTCAGGAGTGTCGAAGTCGTCATGGGATTGGTTGAATTCTACAGGATTTCCGCGAGACGTGTGTGTCACGTTCTTTAAGGTTCTGCCTGGAAACAAAGATACCGTGGCACCAAACCCCCTCACAAAAAAAGAAAGCCGTTGTGTTTACAACTGTGATGACGAGTGCTTATCGGGATCAACTAAATGCTGGATTTTCAAAAGTATGTGAAATATTTAATGTTCGTGGCATAGAATCTTTAAAATATGAACTGTGATTGGTTGTTTGACATGTCGGTCAAATGGCCTCATGGGCGGGCCTTGGCCAATGAAAGCTGCCATGAACTCCAGACCTTCGGTCTGAAGGTCTGGCTATGCGAGACTAATGCCTGATGCGATCCTGCAACGAGCTGGATTTGAGATAAGTCCCTCAGCGGATCTTACAGAGCTTAAGACGGATGGAGATGCCAGAGGAGAACAGCTAATGAAAGTGTTCACAATGAAGGCCACTAGCCACTGATGCTTTCACTGTGTTATTAAAAATGACAAAGGCGAGAGGGTGCTGGGCGCGTGTAGGGTGTTATTAAGGAAATGGCAGTTAAGGAACGCAAAAGAGCTGTACATGTACTAACATGATTGACATAATAACATGTTCCTGCCCTTTTCTTCTTTATTGAGATAGAATTTTAACTGGCATGTTACATTTAAAAATAAATACAGATCACTGGAGTTTGGCAGGCGCTCTCATGCTTCCACTGCTGCACTGCAGCAAAAAGTGATGCCATTTTTTTTTTTTTAAATGCATGCATACAATGCCTTGAATACATCTCTTCTATAATGAACATATTTTTAATTGAATTAAAATTAATTTTTAATATATTGTTTTTATTATTTATATATTTATTATTTATTATTATTTGTTTATTATTTTTATAAAGTAAATAAAAAAAGCTTCAAGGAAATAGACAACTTAAAGAAAAACTAAATTATTATTTATTTATTTATTTATTAAATTATTATGAATAATTTATTTATTGTTATTACATTAATTTTAATATTTTATTTTTGTCTGCCAAGTCAACTCATGAATGTCAAAAAGTTAAATGTCTATTACGACTTAATATATATAAAAAAAAAAAAATATATATATATATATATATATATATATATATATATATATATATATATATATATATATATATATATATATACTGTTTACTTTTTTTTTTTTTTGAAAATGATATAAACCATATTTAAACCACATGAAAAGTCCATTTATAAGAACTTGCCAATTGATTTTCCTTTCTTTCACTGTAATTTTTCCTTTGTCGTGGGCACTCTTACAGTAAATGTCATTTTCTTGGTAATGGAATTGGTGATTATTCTGCGTAGTCACACTTGTTTTATTAGTTTTTATAACTCAATTAGTGTGGTTACTTTTGGTGTGCAGATGTTCTTTTATAACTCATTCAACACTGTAAAGGTCAGTGTGGGCCAAAACACTGGTATGCACAGTGCTTGTGCTTAAATACATGTCATTTTTTCCACTCAATTGCACTCTCTCTAATTGTGATGAGTAATAGTGAATAGGTCATGCTGTGCGGTTGCTGTCATGCATTTGACGGTGTCCCATTTCCATCCTATATTTAGAAGTCTGGATGAGAAAAGGGCAAAGACAGGCATATTCAATTTACACAACTCAAATGTCACAGAACATTACTTAATGCCCTGCCTTTGGTCTTATGCCTTTTGACCTGCTTGCCAGTGAAGAGGGTGAGACAGCATTGATGAGACCACGCATGATGCTGCTGTTTTTGGGCTATGGCAGAATGGGGTGGGGAGAAAGTATAGGACTCTCAGTTAATCAACCAGGAGGCAGTGAAAGCAATGTTTCATTAAAAAAGCTGACAAACTGGAGCCGGAGAAATTGATGGTTCATAATTGTGCAAGGGTGTCTGCCTGGAAAGTAATGCGGTTATGAAGTCTGTGCCCTGAGAAATTACACTGCATTTGTAATCACAGTGGCAGTTGCTCACAGTGCTGGTGAAGGTGAAGAATGGAAAACTCAAGGGGGAAAAAAAAATTCAACTTGTGCACAGGGTTTTTCTGTTGTCTCCTATTTTTTTTTATACTGACCTTCTATTTCTATGACATAACCTAACTTAGATGTAACACACTGCACTTACTATAATGGTTTCATATAATATTGTGTACCTTTCAAAAGTTTGGGATTGGTACGATTTTTATTTAATAATGTTTCTAAAAGAAAGTCTCTTATGTTTATCCAAGGCTACATTTATTTAATCAAAACTGCAGGAGAAAGTAATATTGTGAAATATTATTGCAATTTAAAATTTCAGTTTTTATTTGAATACATTTTGAAATGTATTTGTTCCTGTGATGGCAAAGATGAATTTTCAGCACCCATTACTTCAGTTTTCAGTGACACTTGATCCTTCAGAAATCATTGCAGAAATTAATATGCTGACTTGATGCTGTCAATGTTGAAATTGTTGTTTAGGAATTTTTTTTTTTTTTTGTGATGGAAAGAAAGGTCAAAATTTTTTGTAACATTTAAATGTCTTTACAGTTATTTGTGATCCATCCTAGCTGAAGAAAAGCATTAATTTCTATTTTAATTATATTTTTTTATCTATTTAGTAATCATTTTAAATAATATCATTTTAATATTGATCATTTATCGGTTATTGTCCATATTATAACATGAAACTAATTATTTGCTTATCAAAATGACTGGATTGTGCATTGTGAACTTTAGCTTCTTGTTTTTAGCTTATTTACTTTTCAGTGTAATGACTGGCTGACTGCAAATTATCTTGCATCTGCTATATTAGTATCTCCAATGTTCTCCATTTAAATTGCAGTGAGAATATTACTAGAAGAAACTACTTCTAAAACTAGAAGAAAGCCTATTTTAAGTTACATGTTTGATATGGAATATACAAGACTAAATATTAATTTTAATTTTAATATTAAAATATTAATATTAATGCAGGGTCGTTTGAAATAATCATACCAGCAGCAATTGTCCCAGATAATCTTCTCTCTTCAGGACTTGATGGTTCTTGAGGTCAGTAGAGTGCTGGAAAAAAATTAGACAATGCCTTGTTTCATTCTGTGTTGCACCAATAACAATTGCCAGGATCGGAATGAAAGGTCAAAGGGTAGATCTCTTAGCTTTACAATTACAGTAAACCTGAGACTGATTTGTTCTGTTTTAATTAAGCCCTTGTGAGTTCGGCCTCATGGATGCTAAAGGGGAGCTACACGCGGGGAGCTGCATGTTGCTAGGAGACAGGTTTCTACTCTGCCCTGATGAAATTTACAACGCCTAGCAATTCATTATTATTCCATTCCCTTTAGTTTCCCCCACATTATTTTGCACATTTCTTATTTTGGGACTGAATCTGACCTTTTTATTACACTCTCCTCAGGGGAATACAGTTCTCAGCCATGTCTAATAGACTAGGATGGAGATGGATTGTACTACAGTAGAAACTGCTTTCACTCTTTGGAATACTGTATAAGCAATGTGGGATTTCTGGATTGAGCTTTGTGAGTCTCCTGTTAATGTAGCAGGCTGCGGTCTTGATTTGTTCCCTGACTGAAAAGGCAGAGTGCTTGCCTTCTCTTTTGAGGATGTTCATTATTAACATCACCAATCCATCCATAATATGCATAGCAGGCTGTGGAGAACGTTCTTTGAGTACACACATTACTTTGTCTGTGTACGCTCAAAGGACATGTGATAAACAGGAGGTTGATGTTTCAAAGATGTCTTTGATTGCACCATCACAACAGTTAAATATACACAATCTTTTGACTGCGGCTAGCTACGACTGTCATCAACCTTGTATATTTCAGTATATTACAATATTTGATGTCACTGCTCTATAATGTTCAGTCAATCGTATTTATGGTTTCTTCCAAACAGAAGTACCTATTGAAGATTGGATGGTGGTTTTCAGCTCTGTGCAGCAACCCTGCTATAGATAATGATTTCCAATGAAACATGAATTCATGTTGCAGAAAAATGTGGTAGCCTATTCAGTGGTACTTTTTTAGTCTAAAGATTTCTTTTTCCAATAAATGCTATTTCATTTTATTATTTTTTTTACTCTCTGTTCATCATAGTTTCCTGAGAACCAAATCAGCATTTTAGAGAGTGCTATTTCTGAAGGATCATGTGACAGTGAAGACTGGAGTAATGACTGCTGACAATTCAGCTTTGTGATCACAGAAAAAAAATAAATAAATAAATAATTCTTAAAATAAAATATTTTTAATTGTAATATAAATAACATTTTTTACTGTTTTGGTCAAGTAAATGCTACATTTGGAGCATTTTTTTAAGAACATGAAAAAAATTAAACAATTACTTCTATAATGTCAGTAATTTTCAATGTCACATTTTGATTACAGATATTTCAGATATTTCAATTCATTGTGTGATTTCTTTTAATATGTAAAATGGAAAAGTTTACAGACCAAACTTTAACAAAATTCATCTAGAAACGTGTTGAAAGATGTATAAATATCTAAGTAAATAATTTGAACATTTTTTTCTTTTTTACAACTATTAAATCAATAAAATTAAATTGAATAAAAAAAAAGTGTTTCTTTTTTTTTTTCATCACATTTTGTCATATTTTGCACTCAAGTATCATCATTACGTATCTGATTATTATGGAAGTCCATTTCCGCCACTGAATAAAAAATAAAAAAAGGTAATTGTGACCTTTTATTTCACAAAATGGTGTTTTTTTTTTTTGATATTGATTGTTTTTTTTATTATGTTATTTTTTTTTTTTTCTCAGAATTGTGAGATATAAACTTGCAATTGGGACTTTTTTTCTCACAACTGAGATTTTATGTATCACAATTCTGATTTTGTAACATGCAATTGTGAGTAAAGTCAGAATTGTGAGGTATAAACTAGCAATTCTGAGAATATATCAGTCTTTTTTCCCCTTTCACAACTGGATTTTGTAACTCACAATTGCGAGTTTATATCATGCAATTGCATGTTATAAAGTCATAATTGTGAGATATAAACTGAGATAACTTGCAATTCCCTTTTTTTAATTCAGTGGCAGAAATGGGCTTCCATATTCTTCAGGTATTCCAAAAAAAAAAAAAAAAAAAAAAAAAAAGATTTAAAAATTAAATGAATTGCTGAATCCTGAACCTCAGTATCAGGGTTGCAATGTGGACCAGATCAGGGCATTATGGGCCTGGAACTGGCTAGGGCCTAGGGCCAATACATATAGTGCCTCTCTATCCCCTCAGTGAACAGCACAAGCTAACTAATACCATTTTTTTTCCCTCCCTTGAGCCAATTTATGTAGGAAAAGGAGTCTATGACAAGGTTAGGGGCCATGGGCTCATGTGGTCTGCCTTGAGTTATTCTGTAGAGCTTTGAGACATGTTTACTAGGCCAGGATGGTCTGATAGATAGCTTGTGATTTTCTAGTGCTGAGAAATCATTACTGTTGTCATTCTTTTTTCCCATCGCCCATCCTAGTCAGGCCTAGTAATTACATTACCCTCCCCGGTAATTGCATAACCGCTAGCGAAGGTAAATTGTAGTCTTTAAGGAGATTGCTATGTTTTGTAATACCTTAAACTGCTCGCTCTTTTGCCGCTTATTCTTTTATCACCACCGTTTAGGAATATTGTGTTTTTTTCTTTACGATTACATCCAAGATTGCCCGTCATC